>NW_026590062.1:17033068-17071748 GCF_907164565.1 Psammomys obesus | reverse complement strand
TTTCTTTCTTTCTTTCTTTCTTTCTTTCTTTCTTTCTTTCTTTCTTTCTTTCTCTCTCTCTCTCTCTCTCTCTCTCTCTCTCTCTCCTTCTCCCTCCCTCCCTCCTCCTTCCATCCCCTCCCTCCCGTCCTGCCTGCATTCCAGAAGAGGGTACCAGATCTCATTATAGATGGTTATGAACCACTATGTGATTGCTGGGAATTGAACTCAGGACATTTGGAAGAGCAGCCAGTGCTCTTAATCTCTGAGCCATCTCTCCAGTTGCTTCCCCCCCCCCTTTGTTTGGTTTTTTTCAAGACAGGGTTTCTCTGTGTAGCCTTGGCTGTTTTGGACTTGATTTGTTGACAGGCTGGCCTTGAATTCACAGAGATCTGCCTGCCTCTGCCTCCCCGAGTTCTGGGGATTTCAGGTGTGTGCCAACCTGAAATCTAAGCTTTTCTTTAATTGAAACTTGCTCTGTACTAGGCTGGTCTTTAACTCAGAAATCTGCTTGCCTCTGTCTCCTGGGATTAAAGGCATGTCTCTATTCCACCTGCCTCACACAAACCTAGAAGGTCTTTGGATGTGATCTTTTGCCAAAGCATCCATGTTTTGAATTAAAAATCCTCTACGAGGTGTCAGTCTTTTTAGGCCTGAACTGTATTAAAAGTAGATTGGCTTTTCACCCATTCTATTTGTGTAAAGATGCCACTACTGTGAATGTGGTGGTCACTGTGAGACTTTAGTTTGTGTTGATAGAATGGGCAAGAGATGAGATTGTCTAGGCCAACAGAATCAATTAGACTTCTTCCTTCTTGAAAATACAAGGGTGATGTCTTCCAGCTGTTGCTGGGTTTGCTTTTGAGGAGCAAACATAGTCTCTACTCTTGGAATGATTGCAGCCTCTAAGCAGAGTGTGAGGCTCAGTAAAGCCTGGTTTCTTAAATGTTTCCACTAGTGACCCCGATTTCCCTTGAGAAGTTTTTACATGACCTTGCACATGTAAGTGTGTAAAACAGTTGTACAAATGGAGCATTAACTGATAATAACAAATCATAGATGTATCTTTAAACACTTCCTTGTTATCCATACACTTATCAGTTATCAGGGATGACTTCAAATAAGATGGATATGCTTGCTTGCTTTTACACAAAAAAATGGAATCTTGGCTGATTATTTGATATTGTGGGATTCAGAGCCCAGCATTGATATTTTAATTTTATAACAGGAAATGCCAAAAAGGCCCCTCATATAAGCAGATGAGTACTGCAAAGTGGCAGAGGTGTGCTGAGGGCCAGTTCAGAAGTTGTTGGGAATTTTGTCCTGAGCCCAAACCAAAATCATCACTTTCCCCCCCATTTCCTAAATGAAACTCAAGTCAGCAACTCAAACAACAGTCAAAAGAAAAAAACCTGTAAAATTTACACATTTATTTTCACGCGTGCGTGCACCGTAGCGCACATGTGGAAGTCAGAAGGCAACATGTGGGAGTTTTTTGTTTCTCTACGAGTCAGACTGGGGCAGTCAAGCTTGATGGTAGCCACACTGACCTGCTGAGCCATCTCCCTGACCCCAGTAAGTCATTCTTTATTCCAGGATTCCAGAAATAGGGAGAACATGTGAACCAGGGGGCTGGGATGGATGGCTTAATTGGTAAAGTGCTTGCCTCAAAAGCATAAGGATGGGGGTTCAATCCTCAGAGCCCACCCTGGTACACACTGTAATTTGAACTCTGGGAGGTGGAGATCGGCAGAATCTTTGCTCACTGACCAGCCAGCCTAGCCTACTTGTGGAGTTCAGGGCAGTGAGAGACCCTGTCTCAAAAAGTAAGGAGGGAGCTGGACAGTTGGCTCAGTGGTTAAGAGCACTGTCTACTCTTC
The DNA here is from genome assembly GCF_907164565.1 of Psammomys obesus. Lineage (NCBI taxonomy): Eukaryota > Metazoa > Chordata > Mammalia > Rodentia > Muridae > Psammomys > Psammomys obesus. The sequence continues at coordinate 17,069,889 of NW_026590062.1, read as the reverse complement.
CAGAGGTCCTGAGTTCGATTCCCAACAATCACATGGTGGCTCACAACCATCTATATTGGGATCTGATGCTCTCTTCTAGCATGCAGGTAGAGTGATCATATATGTAAAATAAATAAATTAATTAAAAAAAAGGCAAAGGGGACAGTGCTTGAGAAATGACAGCTGATGTTGCCTGGTCTCCACACACACACACATAGACACTAGTGTGTGTCACACACATACAAATATGTGACTTGGTTCTGTTATAGGATTTTAGACTAGTGACCTTATCTAGTCTGGTGCCCTGCCATTTCCTTGCAAGGACCGAGCAGTTAGAAAGCAGCGTAGCGGAAGCTTCTTCCAAAATGATTTGTGAACCTCAGCTGTTTTCTCCGGGGCAACAGATACAACTCAAGGGTTTGCGGAAGCATGGCGAGTGCCCTTCCACCGCCACCCATCCTCAGCCAAGTAATTTGTATCAAAACCTCTCATACTTTGATTTTCTTGTATGCAAAATGGAGCAATGACAGCAATCTTTCTGCCTCACGGAGATAGGCGTTCCTCGGAGATGAGTGCCATGCCCGCACACTGTTGATACCTACTAGGTCTTATGTTTTCACCAAGTCAGAAAAAGCAACTTTCTCCTTGCATGTATCTAATTGCTGCTTTCTCTTAGATAAGATCTAGGGTTTAATTCTGTGGTTAAAATGGCAGAATGGCATAGTGACCCGGAGTTTGAGATTTCCCAGAAAAGTTTCTCATTCGCTGTGGATGCATCCACCAGAGAAAAAGGTACCGGTGCCAGTCACCTGTAGCTTATCTGAATGGCCACGATCCCATTGTTTGGGAAGATCCTGAGTTCCAGGTTAGCTCGGGTGGCATAGTAAGACCTTATTGCAGAAGAAGATTGATTGTGGAAAGTGACTGCATTCACAGATTTTGTACGGGTTGACTGGTGCGCTGAGAGTTGCTTCCTGCTTTGACCCACTGTTCACTTAATACAAAGCCTGGAGCAACTGGCTTGGGGTCGCCTAGACTCTTATGTCTGGAGTGATTCTGTCTCCATCTTCCGGAATGCACAAGAACAGAGGAATTGCCAGGCTGAGCTAGATGCGGTGCTAGAGACAGACTCAAGTGAATTGGCTGCAAGCCATAGATTCCTGTACTTGAGGGAGGAGAGTGAGGAGGAACCTTGAGGTGCATTTTAGGATGTTAGTCAATCAGAATGGAACAGGTCGTGTATAAGAGTCTGGATTTTTCCACAGACCAATTATTTCCTGTTTTTGCTCAAGATATATCTGAACTCTATGGCCCGAGAGCATCTGACATGGCCAGACTTCCTCTTGGCTCTTTGGTGGCAGGATGAACCCGTTTCCTGACAGCTCCCCTAGCCTCAGTGTCCTGCCTGCCTCCCTCTCTGCCTCACTTACACCTTCACCACCAGGAAGTCTCGTGTCTTGCTTTTCTCAGTGTCCCTAACAATGATCACGTATGATCCAGTGGCCTACATAGAGGTGAAGTTTGGTTCCATAATCACCCTTTCTTGAACTGCTGCTTCAAGGTATGGCCTGTGCTTTCGAGACTCTGGGCCCATTTACAGGCCATGTCTCGTGCTCAGAGAGGATTGCTAGAAATGCGTACTTGAGGTGCTCATGGCCTTAGGGCGGTGTGCGCTGCCCAGTGAGTACTGGGATTAAAGGTGAATGGCATTATGGCCTGGCTTGCTGGCTTCAAATTTGAGATTCCCCAGCTCAGTTTCCAAAGGCATTTGAGGCTTCAGGTGTGAAATCAGGGTGTCAGGGCCTCCGAAAGCCATGGCCAGTATTTCTCCTTGCAGCTCTTGGATTCTGAGATACCCATCTTGGACACTCCATTCCCAAGGATGCAGAGCCCCTGTGTCAACCTCTGCTTTGCTCCCACAGTTGTCTTTTTCTGACTGTCTCAGCTTAATGACCACAGCCCACCCCCTCTCGAGTGATCCTGCCTAACCAGACATGTCAGTGCCCCTGTCCCAAATGTGCTTCCATTGCTTGAGGGCTGTTGAGAGAGCATGTCATACTTCAGCAATGTCCTTCATTCCAGACATCTGGGAGAGCAGTGTTTTGACAGACAGCGTCACTTGGGCTCTGGGGAAAATCACACAGAAGGGGCATCTCTGGCCTGGAAAGACAGAAGGTGTGTGGCTCTGAGAAGCTAGACGGGGTTATGTTAGGCTTCATGAATATATGGATATATTCATATATGTGTGTATATGTACATATATATATATATGGCTGTGTGGTGTCTTCTCTCTGGTGACAAAGGTTCCTCTCATGCTCCTGTCTGTATCTTAAAGCAGCACTCCCGCACTCCCAGCCTTAACTAACCAGCTATCTTATCCATGCAGACAGCGCTAGAGGAGGGTACAGAAGATGCGGGAAGAGCTGATCATGCTTTAAGTGAAGGTTCTGGGTGGTACTGAGGGTGCAGAATTTGTGATTTCATAACACTCTTTTTTCTTTTCTATCCCTTCTACCCTCATTTCCTCCCTCCTCCCTCCCTTCTCCTCTATCCTCATCTTTTTATTTTGTTTTGTTTTTAGGCAAGTCTCTCTGTAACCCTGAGTGGCCTGGAACTCACTATGCTGATCCTGCTGACCACAAAGTCAGTGATCCCTCGCTTCTGCACCTTGAGTGTTAGGATTAAAAAAAAAGGATTGGGGAGGGTAGTGTACCACCACACCAGCTTTGAACACATATCTTAAATTTCTACATTTTTCTGACTGAGAATTGTACAATCCTGGCTGCAAGGTTTCCCAGGGCGGTAAAGGAACCTGGCAGTGTGTTGTCAAGCCTGCAGAGTAAAGGCCTGACTCCCCAAGAAGTGGAGGTTCCTAAAATGCCTTGCTGGGCTTGGCTGCTAGAAGGGAGACCCAGATAGTGCTGACTCATGGGGCTGCCCTGGGGGAGAGAGCTCAGCAGGTCCCTTCCCTGTGCCTCTTGGCAGGCAGGGCTCAGCAGTGGGATTTAGAGACCAGCTTCTTGGGCGGAGGTGGTGGTGGCAAGAGGAAGGGGGGTTATAGCTGTTGACAAATGCTGCCTCTGGCTAATTTGTCCCTGTCTGTTCTGGTGGAGACTTTGGCTGCCTGGAAGGGAGGCTTCTAGGTAGGTGACTGCACAGGCAGCGGCAGCATCCTGTTTAGACACAAGGCCCCAGGCAGGCCTCAGAGGCAGCAACAGCTGGGCTGCTAGCTCATCATCCAGGACTCAGGATCCAAGACCATGAGCAGGGTTAGGAAGTGCCTGGTTCTGTGTGTCTGTTTCTAGCACGAAGTTCCATTCTGCCTGTGTCTGTGATGTCCCTTTCTTTTTCTCTGCTGTTCCTTGACTCTCCAACGTCTCTTTCCTTGTCAGAGTGTTTATTAAGAACAGTTTGTGGTCCCTCTTAGAAAGTAAGGATGATGCCGACTGACATACCTAGGGTGTAACTATGCATTCTACAGAAGTTGTCTAGTGCTGTTGGCAGTTTTTGTTTGTTCTTAGATAACGTCTCCTGTTTCTCCTGCTGGCCTTGAACTCACTGTGTTGCTGAGGTTGACCTGGACCTTCTGATCATTATGCCCCTGCCTCTCAAGGATTGGGATTACAGGGGCGCACCCCCAAACCCAGTAGCATTTTAAAAAATTATTTAAAAAATGATTTTGTATGTATGGGTGTTTGGCCTACATGCATGTCTGTGGACCACTTGCATGCCTAGTACCCAAGAAGATGGGGAGCTCCATGTGGATGCTGGGAATCAAACAAACCTGGGTCCTTTCCAAGAACAGCAAGTACTCTTAACCACTGAACCAACTCTCAGACAAAAAATTTTAAAGGATTTTTTAAATCTATTTTATGTATATGAATGTTTTGTCTGCATGTTCATCTGTACACCAGAAGACAGCATAGGATCCCATGGGACTGCAGTTAGAGAAGTTGTGAGCCACCATGTAGGTGCTGGGAATTGAACTTCAGACCTCTGGAAGAGCAGCCAGTGTTCTTAACCACTGAGCCATCTCTCCAGCCCCCACTTCCAATAGCGTTTTTTTTTTTTTAAAGATTATTTATTATTTATACAGTACTCTGCCTGCATTGTCTGCCTGTACATCAGAAGAGGACATCAGATCTCATTGTGGATGGTTGTGAGTCACCATGTGATTGCTGGGAATTGAACTCAGGACCTTTGGAAAAGCAGATAGTGCTCTTAACCTCTGTGCCATCTCTCTAGCCCTCCAGTAACATTTCTAATCCTTATAGAAAGTATAAGTGTTACCGGAATAGTGATGTAGCCTAGTGTTATACTTGCCTAGCATGCTCAGAGCCCAGAGTCAAGCCTCAGGGTGACTGTGTGTGTGTGTGTGTGTGTGTGTGTGTGTGTGTGCGCGCGTGTGCACACAGTACATCAGTTCTTGGAGACAAGCCTGTTTTGACTGGCCCTGACCGAGACGAGGATGAATGCACCGCATGGGAATCTGGCCTGTGTCTTCCCTTCCCCTGCCCACCCCTCCCCCTGCCCATGTTGCCGTCACCTGTCACAGTGAAGAAGCCGCAGTTAGGCGATTGCAGGCTGTGGAGTGTGCCTGCTCTGTTGCACTTGAGATGCTAGGGGCCTTGAGTTGCTTTTTGGCCCAAGTGACACTTTGAAAATGTTTCTTATTCCAGTGTAGCAAAAACGATGATGGAGACACTACTGTCGTCGTCGTTGAAAAGGACCATTTCATGGATGATTTCTTCCATCAGGTAAATATTTAATGAAGACTTTACCTTTGGCCGCAGTTACCTTATTATAGCAGTGTTTGTAGTCACATGTAAAGCAGCCCACCCTTGCACCTTGGAACTGCATTTTGTCTAATGGTGGACCCTATATCTGACTATGATCCCATGAAGTCATACCGCTGGAGCCATTGTACTCCATGTCACTCCCACAGGGAAGTCACCCAGCCATACTGTCTTCATTGTATCTCTATCAAGATTGACATGTGACCGTATTTTTCCTTGCTTTGATTTTGGACTCTTCCAGGTAATGTCTTACTGTGTGGCCCCGATTAGCTTTGAACTTGGCATCCTCCTGCCTCAGCCTCCTGAGCATGGCTGTTTTTAAAGTTGTTTGAAATATGTAAGTTCTTGGGGACTTTCAGCATCATCACAGTAGTAGTTAATATTGAGATAGCTTCAAGTGACTATTCATGTAGACTGCCTGGGAGGGAGGGCTGCAGGGCATAGGTACCTGGGTGGGTGGTCAGGGCCGTGTTCTTGCTGCTCTCTCTATGACTTAAAACTACAATGTTCCAAGCTGTACTTCCGCCCTTGGGAAGCCAATCACACCTCTGGAGTGATTTTTTTAAAGGGTCCCACAGTGAGACTTGTCGCCTCTCAGGAACCCAGGCTCCTTGGTCCCCGGGAATTAGGAACCCTGGCTTCTAGCTCAATGTCTGGGGAGACCCTTTGCTGTTGGTGTTGGTCACCCATTGTCTTACCTTAGGTTTCATTGCTGTGAAGAGACACCACTACCAAGGCAACTGTTATAAAGGAAAACGTTTATTTGGGCCTGGTTTACAGTTTCAGAAGCTTAGTCCATTATCGTCATGGTGGGAAGCCTGGCAGTGTGCAGGCAGATGTGGTGCTGGACACACTGACAGTTCTACTGTGATCAGAAGGCAGCAGGAGGAGACTGTCTTGTGCACTGGGCGGAGCTTGAGCAAAGGAGGCCTCAAAGCCCACCTCTACAGTGACACACTTCCTCCAACAAGGCTGCCCCTCCTCTAAAAAGGCCACAAGTCCTGATGGTGCCACTCCCCAGGAGCCAAGCATTCCATCACATGAGTCTGTGGGGGCCAAACCTATTCAAACCACCTACCCTTGAAGCAGAGTGCTCATGCTCTGAGACCATTTGCTATGATTGTCTTTAACTGGATTCCCCCAGAAGTACAAGCTGCATTTGCTACAGACTTTATTTCGTAGTTGTCCTTGTGAACTGAGACCTTAGTTAGACAGGGAAGCAAATTTAGCTTCTTAACCCAAGTCCACTGATAGAGAAAGGCTCCAGGCTGTATCCATCACCCAGAATGATGCAGAGGACAGACTTCACTACTGACTGGGGAGGCTTTGGTTCAAGACTAATAAAGCAAGGCCTTAAATGGAGAGAACTTTCCGGAGAAGATAGTTATAATGGGCAGAAGAGACCTTGTGTGGGGCAGCTCTCAGTCTCAGGCTGGATCGGCACCACTGCCACTGTGTACCCTCCTCCTGTGGAGCCTCTTCCCAGGGCACCGGGGCCCATGGCTGCCTTTTCTGGCCGTGGGTTGCCATATAGGTGCTGGGAATGAACCTAGGTCCTCTGGAAGAGCAACCAGTGCTCTAACTGTTGAGCCAGTCCTTCCAGCCCTAAGAACCAGCTTTTATTGTGGTGTTTCCGTGGTCAACATCACTGCACTCCTGAGCACGTGATGTCTGTGCCTCTCCAGTAGCAGTGGTAAGCAAGATGGCCTGAGCCATTGAGCCTAAGAAAGCACTGCTCTGTCCTGCAACAGTGAGTTTCATGTTGCACTTCTCTTTTAATACCTCGATTTTCAGAATGTCTCTGGGCCTTGGGCCATGGTTTCCTGAGTCTCTACCACCCTTCACAAGGGTCACAGTGACACTGAGGTATGTGCCTCTTCACTCCTGTACCCTAGGAAGGTGCAGGCACAGAGTTGTTCAGCGGTGACTTTGGACAAGGACCATACCGCCTCACAGACTAGAAAGCTGATCTCTATATAATGTGCCTCATGTATGTTTTCACTGATCTGAAGGTGTATTCATTAGTTTTGCTGTGATCAATTGCCATGACCAAGATGACTTATGGAGGAAAGATTTACTGGGGCCTACAGTTCCAGAGGCATAAGAGTCCTGGCAGGTAGAGCGGCAGCCGGGCTCCCGGCTTACATTTTAAACAGAGAGAGACTGCTACTGGGAATGGGGTGAGGCTCTGAAACCTAAAAGCCTGCTCCAGTGACATACTTCCTCTGTCAAGGCCACACTTCTAAAACCTACCCAAACACACCATCAGCTGGGTACCAAATATCCAAACGTGCAGCCCCTGTGGAGGACATCACCATCCAAATCACCACCAGAAGGAAAGTACTTTTTTATAAAAACATGTAAAGGTGTGCTTTCCTTTGGCACATGACTGAAGACCAGGGACTTTAAATAACACATACTGTTTCCCAGCTCCAGAGCTGGCTGTCTTCAGGGAGTTGTACAGGTTCAGGTCAAGCTAAGCTCTAAACCAGAGGTTCTCAACCTGTGGGTTGCGATCCCTTTGGCAAACCCCTGTCTCCAATGTCAGGAAGGAGAGGCATTATGGTGAAGATTCGTAGTGACAGCACAATTACAGTTATGAGGTAGCAACGGAAATAATTTTATGGTTGGGGGGTCACCACAACATGACCTGTTAGAAAGGTTGAGAACCACTGATTAATGCTGCAGGGGAATGAGGGCCCACACTGCTTTGGACACTACCTTCCTTGGCTTGTGGCCTCTCCAACCTGAAAGCTCAGTACCCATTCCTCTCCATAATGCCTCCCCTTCCTGACATTATTCCTTTAGTCTCTTGTTGTGTAGGGACCAGCTAGCTCACCCAAGGTCTTAGCTAGGGTTTCTATTGCTGTGAAGAGACAACATGATCATAGCAACCTTACAAAGGAAAATGTTTGATTGGGGCTGTACAGCTTCCGAGGTTTAGTCCATTGTTGTCATAGCAGGAAGCATGGTGGCACACAGGCAGACATGGTTGCTGAGAGTTCTACATCTGGATCTACTGGCAGCAGGAAGAAAGTGACACTGAACGTTTGAAAGCTCAGAGCTCACCCCAGTGACACACTCCTCCAACAAAGCCACAGGTCCTAACCCTTTCAAATAGTGCCACTCCCTGTGAGCCTATGGAGGCCATTTTCACTGAAGCCACCACAGCCAGGATAACTTCGCAGCGCAAGTCTTATACCTATAAAATCCTTTTTTGCCATGGCAATGTCAGCATGTGAACATGAGTTGCAGTGTATGATGGCTATAATTATGTAATTATTTTAAGATGAAGGAAGGAGGAGAAACTGGTGGTGCTCCTCCTGCCTTCGCTGTCACACAGTTTCCTCTCCCAGGTGGAGGAGATTCGGAGCAGCATAGCCAGAATTGCTCAGTACGTGGAAGACGTAAAGAAAAACCACAGCATCATCCTTTCTGCTCCAAACCCAGAAGGAAGTAAGTCCGCCGCCTGTCTGTCTGTCTGTCTTCCAATTTTCTCTTAGGGCTCAGTATGCTCATGCAGGTGACCATACCTAGGCCCCCTGGTACTCCAGGAAGTCTTTTTTTTTTCCTTTTGGCCTTCCTTCCTTCCTTTTTTCCTTCCTTCCTTCCTTCCTTCCTTTCCATATGATTTTTTTTAAAGATTCATTTATTTCTTATGTATGCAATGTTTTGTCTGCATGTACACCTGCATACCAGAAGAGGGCAGCAGATCTCATTATAGATGGTTATGAGCCACCATGTGATTGGTGGGAATTGAACTCAGGACCTCTGAGACGTTCCTCCAGCCTTTTTTTTTTTTTTTTCCCCTTTTCCTTTCCCCTTTCCTTTCCTTTTCCTTTTCCTTTCCTTTCCTTTTCATTTTTTTCCTTTGCTTTTTTCCTTTTTCCTTTCCTTTTTCTCCTTTTTCCTTCCCTTTCCTTTTTCCTTCCTTTTCCTTTTCCCTTTTCCCTTTTTCCCTTTCCCTTTTTTCCCTTTTCCCTTCTTTTTCCCTTTCCCCCTTTTCCCTTTCCTTCTTTCCTCTCCTTTCCTTTTTTCTTTTTCCTTTCCTCTTTCCTTTCCTTTCCTCTCTCTCTCTCTTTCTCTTTTCCTGTTTTTTTTTTTTGTTGTTTGTTTGTTTGTTTGTTTTTTGAGACAGGGTTTCCTGTGTAGCTCTGGCTGTCATGGAACTCACTCTGTAGACCAGGCTGGCCTCAAACTCAGAGATCTGCCTATCTCTGGAGTTCTGGAATTAAAGCTATATGTCACCACTGCCCAGCTCTAGGGTGTCTTCATGGTGTTTGAAGGCCCCTACAGAGTCCCGCTGGGGACCACCGCTAGGCAAGATTCAAGGATATGTGACTGTGTCTGGTGGAACTCTGGCCATGACAGTGGTCCACCAGAGGTCTGCCCTGTGCCCACAGTTGAGGGGTGGTGGATCTTGTGTTTCGGGACATTAACCACAGTGATTTGGAAAGCAGTGGTTGCTTGCTGGAGCTGGGTTAGTAATGGAAGCCGGGAGGAGAGTCTGAGTCTGGATGCCAGCTGTGTGGTGTGTGCTCACAGAGATGGGGGACTGGGCTCAGAGGGCATCTCAGAGCAATTTAAATTCCCATTTCCCTGTGGCTTAGGGTATCTGAACAGTCTTTGTAAATCCCAGCTCTGCTTAGAAATGTTGAATGCCTTTGTTTAGAAACTTTCAGTGATGGCTATCACTTACAGAAAAAACTGGAAACTGAGGCCTGTGCGGCCTTCCCCAGTGTCTGGTCAGGTCCACATTTCTGTTACTTAGACCAGCTCTCTCCCCTTTGGCCACTCCACTGTCCTAAAGGAGCTTATCTGCCTGTTTTCTGGCTGCATGTTCTGCTTCCTCCCAGGAGCCTCAGAAGTGCTCTGGTTTCTGGCATCACTGGGGTTTTATAGGGCCTCCTTCATGTCTGTCAGGCTCCGGTGTGCTTCAGCCCCTTGGGAGTTTTTGTTTTGTTTTGTTTTTTGTTTTTTGGTGTTACTACTGGCTTTATTTATTTATTTGTTTTACTACTGGCTTTATTAAATTTGTTCTTACAGATGTTTATGAAGTCAGAGGCCCCTTCTTTCCCAAGCAGCAAATTCTAAGTTAATGAGCATGCCTGGGTGGAATGCAGGAGACAGGAGAAAGAAAGGCCCGGCCACCAGCCGAGGTCCTGGGTTTCCTGTTTGCATTCTCCCCAGTGGCTCACCCAGCCAGCTCCCTTGGGAGTTTTAATGATGTCACATCAGATTACAAGAAAGACCCTGGCTGGGTTCCCCAAGAGCCTCTTTAGATGCTGTGGGACTATCATTGTCAGTTAGCTGCAGCAGGTGACCTTTCACCCTGAGAACAGCTGGGCCACCAGAGTTGCTTTTCAAGGTCTAGGCCCAGGTTTGCTGTAGAGTGGTATGCATGGTGTCTCCGAGGTAGCAACAAGGACTGGGAAGGTGTCGACAGCAGAAGGGACCTCTGGTGCCAGGGCAGGCTTCTTCCTGGGTGTGGCCATGTGCACTCCCTGTCCTGGTGACTGTTTAGCACTGGAGTCAGCTGTTTATCCCTTGATTGGGGTGAGCCTGCAATTCTGGCTCCCCACTATGTGTGTTAATCATGCAGTTCAGGGACTGTCAGGAGCTGCTCTGAGCATGGCAGTGGTGGCTGGGGGCACACCCAGGGAGGCACTGGGGAAAGCAGGCTGGGTGCTTCCCTGCTTGGCCTGCATGCGTGCATGTGCAAGGGGCCAGTGTTCCATCTCAAATGCTTTGTTTTAACCTTTTGAAGAAATAAAAGAAGAGCTGGAAGACCTGAACAAAGAGATCAAGAAAACTGCTAACAGGATTCGAGGCAGGCTGAAGTGTAAGTCTGCTTCTTGGGTACTGGTGGGGTGTGGATGTTGGTGCCTTTCCCTTAGAGTTTCGTTACTCTTAACATTTCCCAAAATGGAAACTGAGACTACTTCTCAGTAGGTTGAATATCCATATCCCATGAACATGGGATACGCCTCACTGTGGCTCTGCTGGTGACGCTGGGCAGGTGTTTGAGAAAGAGAGAATAGCCTTTATAGTGGCTTGCCAAGCTCCCAAGTAGGTCTCTTGGCTGAAATCTACTTTCCATCTGCCAGCAGCTCAGCCGAGTTCATGGTACTCTGCTCAGCATGACCCCTGGCCTGGGGGAGGGTGGTGGCTCTTTGCACAGTCCTTAACCAGAAGTCGCTGTCCTTGATCTGTGAGGAAGACACACGTTTAGCTCGCAGAGACACATCAAAAGGAACAAACCTCATCTCTGCACATCACGCCCCCTTTTTGGGGCAGCGACTCCATGGTGACAGACACATTGCCCACGTTCCAGTGTACTCCTGGAAGGTGTGCACCTTAAAAACAATGTTGTTCCTCGGAGCACAACTGTTTCATGTGCGATTCAGACTCATCACAGTGACTGAATGTTTAAAAACACATGGCACACCCCAAACACGTACACCAAATACAAACACAAATGCACACACACATGCAAAAAACCAGAGCAACAGGGAGACAAACGTGGGTACACAAACAAGCAGACACATACATGAATGCAAACACACAAGGCCCATCCATAGTCACATACCTGTGGGAGTATTTGTGCATGGTTTTGTTTCCTGTGTGTTTTTCTGTATGATTGTGTTTATGGTTTTGATGTGTAAGCATTCATACACAAAATGTGTTTTGCATGTCCATCTACTTGTCCACCAAGTGTCCACGTGTGTGCACACAGTGTCATATGGTGGCTAGTCGTCAGAGGTTCCTTTTCAGAGCTCACCTATTCTTCAGTTTTATGGGGAAAGTTGAGGATGACCCTGAGACTGATGTCATACCTGGGTGACCTTGTCCTGCTTCCTTCCAGCTATCGAGCAGAGTTGTGATCAGGATCAGAGCGGGAACCGAACATCAGTGGATCTGAGGATACGAAGGACTCAGGTAAGCCTCCCAGCTCTGTCAGACTGAAGTGATGTGGAAGAATTTCACTTTGTTTAAATTCAGAGATTTTTTTTTTTTAATTGTGCTGGGAATCAGAGCCGGTACCCTAACATGCTCAGCAAGAGCTTTGTCACTGAGCAACGTCTGAGCACACTTGTTTCATCTTGAGGGTCATTTCTGCCCTCGCTCTCTGCACATGGGTTGTGTCTCAGCTGCCCACATGGTCTGTGCCACAGAACAGAGGGCCAGCCAAATCATCTACATGTTAGTGGTTTGCTTTTAGTCATTGACTGTCAACCTTCCTAATGCTGCGACCCTTTGATACAGTTCCTCATGTTGTGGTGACCCCAATCATGAAATTATTCTCATTGCTACGCTACTTAGTATCTGATATGTAGCAGATCTGATATGACCCCAAGCAGGTTGTAACTCAAAGGTTGAGAACCACTGGTCCTAACTCTTGAGGGTTTATGGTTGAAACCTGGGAAGTTCAGCTCTGCTTGTCCAAGCCTGCCAGTTCAGGGCAGTCCCTGTACCTCCTGAGTGGATTTAACCTCTAATACTGCCCACCCTCTAGAGGTCAACTGATCTCCCTATATCCCAGCTTATTTGTTGTTGTTGTTGGTGGTGGTGTTTTGCTCTTTGAGATGGTGTTGCACTATGTAACCCTGGCTGGCCTGGAACCTGCTATATAGACCAGGGTGATCTTGAACTCACAGAGATCCACTTAGCTCCTCCTGAGTAGTGGAATTAAAGGTATGAGCCACCAGGCAATGCGGCTTCCGTTGCTGCTTTTGCTCTTATTTTCTTCTGGAATGGAGAAATGGTCCGAGCTTCTTCGTTTTACCTCGTTCAAAGAGTAACACTGTGTTTTCCATGCTCTAGCACTCAGTGCTGTCGCGGAAATTTGTGGATGTCATGACAGAATACAATGAAGCACAGATCCTTTTTCGGGAGCGAAGCAAAGGTCGCATCCAGCGCCAGCTAGAGATCAGTGAGTAGGGAGCATGTGGGAGACATACTTCATGGAACCTCCCCATCAGATGAACGCTCTCACCTCCCTTTTCTAGTGCCTGTGCCTAGAGTCAGCCGGATGCGTTATGTGCCGTCGGCTTCAGAGTTCTGAGTGAGGGGCTGTAAGCCACTCGGACCTGTTGGCGCTTTTCTTTCAGTCGCATATGGAAAGCTTGCCTTCCTGATTTCTTCAGGCATTTCTGTGTCCCTCGGCCCCTTCTACCCAGCTGGGAGGTGACCTCCCATGTGTTCACTCACTGGTTTGTCACATGCCACCTTCAGCTTAACTCCCTCTGGCCAGAAGCTCATGTCAAGCCTGTAGGAGAACACAGCTGCTGCTCTATAACACAAGGGTGGGTTTGTGACCCGTTGCAGTCACATTTCTGCCACATTAACCTGCCCAGGAAAGTGCCTTAGAAAGGGCAACGAAATAATGCGGACAACATTAATGGCTCAAGTAAGTTTTTGTGAGGCCCTGTCTTAGTGTTTTATTGCTGTGAAGAGACACTGTGACTACAGCAACTCCTACAAAGGACAGCATTTAATTGGGCTGTTTTACCCTTCAGAGTTTTTGTTCATTGTTGTCACGGCAGGAAGCATGGTGGCACACAGGCAGACATGGTGCTAGAGTGGTAGTGGAGAGTTCTATATGTGGATCCACAGGCAGCAGGAAGAGAGTGACACCGGGCCTGGCTTGAGCATCTGAGCCCTCAAAGCCTACCCCAGTGGCTTGTCTCCTCCACCAAGGCCACACCCACTCCAACAAGGTCACACCTGAATAGTGCCACTCCTCATGGGCCTGTGGCATGCCCTTAGTTGACCAGCCCTGACTGTTGAGCCATGCTGTGTCCTCAATGCAGTTCCCTTTGTCTGTTGTCCTTCAGCTGGGAGGACCACTACTGACGATGAGCTGGAGGAGATGCTGGAGAGCGGGAAGCCTTCCGTCTTCATCTCGGATGTGAGTGCCACAGCTGAGCATCACACACTTCCCCAGAAGGGCCAGTCTGGAGTTAGTAACACTTTTCCTTTTACCTCCCGAAGATCATATCAGATTCACAGATTACTAGGCAAGCCCTCAACGAGATCGAGTCCCGCCACAAAGACATCATGAAGCTGGAGACCAGCATCCGAGAGCTGCACGAGATGTTCATGGACATGGCCATGTTTGTGGAGACTCAGGTAATGAGGCGTCTTCCACATAGAGCTTCATGCTCAGCCTGCTCTGGCCAAGGAAGCCATAGCTCGGTGTCCAACCTCAAAATTCAGAAATTGGTTGCTGTGTGAATGATGAACTGAAACACAAGTGTACACTTCCTCATGGGTTAGTTACAGGAGCCACTGACAGGCTACCTACTTCCGACAGCCACAGGCAACCAATGTCATGTTTGTTCTTGGAGAATAATGAAATCTTCCAACATCTGTGGTGGACTTTAGGTTAGAATAAAAGGATATACAGAGGAAACCTTACTTTAGCCATGAATATGTGTGAGTGTAAATATATGTGGCCACACATCATGTGACCTCAGCTTCCTGTAACATGGTTCCCAGAGGAAGCAGGTGGCCAAGCCAAGCACCATGAAAACAGCAGAACTGGTGTGTGGGGCAGCAGGGCATTTGTCTTCCAGTCTTGGGGCCGCTTTCCACAGGAGTGACCGAGCAAGGATTGGGACAGTGCCTAAAGGCTATCCTCGGGGGGTAAAATCAGAGGGACTGGCCAGAGCCAACACTCACTCTATGGTGGTCTCACCTGCCCTGCAGCTCTAACAGGGAGGATCAGAGAGTGTGTGCAGGTATAAAGACATCAAGTTGTGTGTGCACATGTGTGATTGTTCATAGTGACTCAATTGCAGTGGGAATCAGCAGAGAATGAACTAGTCTTTTTTTTTTTTTTTAAGATCTATTTACTTATTATTTATACAGTGTTCCGCCTGCAAGTGTGCATGTATACCAAAAAAGAACACCAGATCTCATCATAGATGGTTGTAAGCCACCATGCGGTTGCTAGGAATTGAACTCAAGACCTCTGGAAAAACAGCTAGTGCTCTTAATCTCTGGGCCATTTCATCAGCCTAAGGCTGAACTAGTTTCCCCAGGGTGTTCAGATCCCTCAGGAGAGTCTGGGGCAGGCTAGAGTGTGGCTGGCCTCCAGCAAGACAAGCCTTTGCTCCTCGCCCCTTCCTAAGGCGGCTGTCAGTGTGCTTTGCCGACAGCTGGTGATGTTGTGGGACCCCCTGGGTCCCACTTGCCCTGCCAGCATTGTAAAGAATGGTGTTTATTCTGGTGACCCTTACCATAAACATGTGGAAGTCTTACGCACCACACACCTGTGGAAGTACTAACAGGTAGGTGGAGGCCAAGACAGGCACTGCTGGGTTGGAATTGGGTCCCTGTGGGCAGGGGTCGGGTACTGATGGTCAGGGGCGGACATGTGTGGTTTTCTTTGATCTGGGATGGACCAGTCACCACTAGGTCTAAGAACTGAGGAGTGGGGTATCTGTGACTTCCCAGGAAGGCCTGGAAGGAAAGTCTCTGTGTGATAAGACAGTAGGTTGATTTTGAAACCACAAAGCTTTGTAATAGCTCAGGCTTTGTTACTCCATACCTAGCGTGTAGTATGAAGCATCATTAGGCAAGCCACCATTTGTGGCTTTACCGCCCCTTTAGAAGCCTGTCATTGTGTTACACTGATAATCCAGAAACAGGACTTACCAGTGCCTTCGTTTGTAAGTGATAAGTTACCTGTCCATCCTTCTCCAATGCTTTGCTATTGGCTGCCACAACTTTGTCTCCTCCTGGACGGCCAGGATGCAGGTAATGTGCCCGTCCCCAACACACCATCAAGTCTCTTTCATTTCCATCTTTGAACATCAGTTCATTGTCATCCCAAGGCTGTACTTAGTTTGCTGATACTGTAAAGGCAAACAGTGGTGATTTTCTGAGTGTTAGAAAAGACATCATCCTTGGCGTGTGGAATGTTTTACCCAGGGTAAAACATGAGACCAACCTGAGCTTGCGGCCCTCCCTTCACCACATATCCATGAAGAGCTTACCTGGCGGGTCATATGTCATCTGTGGATGGTCACTGTTGCTGCCACCCCTTTCAGCTGCTTCTAAAACATGCATAGAATTGAATTGCTTTTGCTAGCACATGCACACCAGCCCTGCCCTCCTGTGTGACCAGGAGGGGCCCTGTTTCCATCCCTCCCTCTCATGCTGGCCTTACATGAGAGCTGTCCCAGGAGACATGGCAGAGTTCTTTGGAGTGTGTTGAGTTCAGAACTTGTTTTCAGGGTGAAATGGTCAACAACATTGAGAGAAATGTGATGAACGCTGTAGACTACGTTGAACATGCCAAGGAAGAAACCAAGAAAGCCATCAAATACCATAGCAAAGCCAGGCGGGTGAGTTGCTCCACTCAGGACTGAGCCCTGGGGTGCTGGCTCTTCCTCTCTGCTTCTAGCCACGGAAGGAGCAAGATGCCTTTATTATGCTTTATTTTAAAATCAAAGTAATTCTTCTCATCAAAATTTCCCAAGTTGATTGGCTTATTTGTATGTCAACCATTTCGTGTTGTAAGTAATTAAAATCCTCAGAATCTCAACTCAGGACGAGCTTCCCTTTTTTGAGCTCTGTCCCATCTGACATCTGGAGGGAAGAACAAGCTGATGGAATTCGGATTCCCTGTAAAAATCACTGGGGACCCATTGTATATGAGAGCCATTCGCTCTGTCAGGTAAACCAGCTGGCTGAGGCTGTGAGTAGGCCCAGTGCCTTGAGTAGGCTCCAGGAGGCAGTCTCAAAGGCAGACATCCCTTTGCTTAGGTGTCTTGCACCCAGACTGTTCCAAGGCAGTTTCAGAGCACTGACTGTTACTGGTGCAGAATTCTGGACTTACTCTGCTAACTTAAGTATTTCCCATAACATATCTGAAGCTTGAGAGAGTTTGGGTTCCACGCTGGCTGCCTGCAGAGGGGCCAAGGATGATGTCTGCTTAGCAATGAGTCACAGCACCTTTGTCTAAATCTTCAGATTTAGACACAAGAGTATGCAAGCTCTTCCACGACAGCTGAGGGCATGCAAACGGCATCACTGCCTGCTGCAAGCGGGAGGCAGAAGCGAGCTGGGTTTCCCCATCAGAGCTCTGATTTCAGGGGCTCCTCGGAAAGGGTCCTGTGTTTCAGTCCAGCCAAAACTGGTATGAGCCTGTCATGTACCCAGGCAAAAGCTAGTGTTACCGGCTTACATAGCAGGCTGACTCTGAGAGGCCTGACCTCATAGATCGAGACACTCTGGGAAGTAAAGATTGCTGTAGGCTCCAGAAGACGGCCTGCAACTTAGAGTTCAAAATGAGTTCTGGCAATTGCTTCGCTCCCAATGTAGGATGCCCTTGACCGTGGCAGTGTGCAATCAGCATGGTGTAATCAGCCTGCTTTTCTTTGACAGAAAAAGTGGATAATTGCTGCTGTGGTGGTAGCTGTCATTGCTGTCCTGGCTCTAATCATTGGCTTGTCGGTTGGCAAATGATTGCGTAGATGGCGCAGGGTGCTTGCCTCTCCCTCAGGGTGGCAGTAAGTGACTAATCAGCTAATTTACTCATTAACCTTTTCAATCAGCCAGTGGTGTTGTTTGCCCAGTGTTAATATACTTAAAAGTCACAGGGGCTTGTCCACCGGGTGCTTCGTGTCTTAGTGGCCTCTGTTTACTGAGGTGACACCGGCTGAGAGGCCACTCAGCTGTGCACAAGGTGTCCACTGCCCCACAGAGCCTGTCCCCAGGGAAAACTAATATAAAAATTTCAGTTTAGTTCCCACATCGCAACTTCCAGAATAATGGCAACAACTGAAAATAACTATAAGATGCTCTCTAATTGCTCAGTGCACAGTGGCACTGAGAGAATGGGGGCAACAGCAAAAGGCCAAACCCTTCTCAGCATCTCTTAATTAGAAAGCAAACCCCTACTCAAATGAAAACCCTAATATTTAATTAGCTGCCTGCTAATTCTGTGTGACCCTGAATGTCATAATGCCAGTCTGGAAAGTCTTGCTTTGTTGTTCATGGGCCTCACTCCCCTGAATGTTAGTGATTCCCCACCCCGTACTGGGTCATCCTTGTGAACACTGACAGTCAGTGGTGGTTCTCTCCTTCTCCTTCTCCTTCTCCTTCTCCTTCTCCTTCTCCTTCTCCTCCTCCTCCTCCTCCTCCTCCTCCTCATTCTCCTTCTTTTTCCTCCTCCTCCTCCTCCTCCTATTCTTCTTCTTCTCTTCCTCCTCCTCCTTCTTCTTTTCTTCTTTTTTCTTTTTCTTTTTCCTTATTCTTCTTTGTCCTGGACTCACTTTGTAGACCAGGCTGGCCTCAAACTCACAAAGATCCACCTGCCTCTGCCTCCCTGAGTGCTGGGGTTATAGGCATGTGTCACCACATCTGGCTCAGTGGTGCTTCTTAACAAGAATTTTTCAACTGTGGCAGAAAGGAGGTTCTCCCAATCTGCAGTCCTTACTGCTTTTGCACCCATGAAGCTTCTCTAATGATCGGGGCACTTGCCTGGTATGGCTGCTATCAGTAGGAGCCGAGCTCTTGTGGTCAGTGCAGGCCATGGAGTTGCACAGAGAGCATCCATCCTGGGGCAAGAAGGACTTGCAGCCCCATGTCTGTTGGACAGGAAGTTTATACAGCTTTCCTGATGCTGTTCTCTTAGTCTGCTGCAAAAGATGACTGATTTTTCTCTTCTAAAAATGGTATTTTTCAATATTGTCATTAGTCTTCGTAAAACCAGGCCTTTTTTTGCCCCCTGTAGCACAGCAAGGTCAGTTGAATATGGCCACAGAAGTCCGATGGTGGCTCTCAGCATGATCGGGGAAGCACTTGCTTTTTGTGGGTGTCCATCAGCTCTTCTTGCTAGGACCTGGGAGAGCAGGTGTGATTCTTTACCCTGGGCCAGCTGGCTATTTGCATATAACACACACAGGCATGCAAGCACACGCACACTTAGGCACACACACACACACACACACACACACATACAGCACACATTTCCACTCCTTCCTTCCTTCCTTCCTTCCTTCCTTCCTTCCTTCCTTCCTTCCTTCCTTCCTTTCTCCCTCCCTCCCTCCTTTCCTCCCTCCCTTCCTCCTTCCATTCCTTCATTCCTTCCTCCCTTCATTCCTCCCTCCCTTCATTAATGAGACTAGACCAGACAGCTGGGCCCTGTCTAGAAAGGTGGTTTTCTGTTCCTCCTCTCACCTGAGCCTGTTTCCTAATGATGGAAAAATGTGTTAGGCAGCAGGACATTGTGGGGACAGTGCTTGTTTTGTTTTTGTTTTTTGTTTTTTTCCTGCATAGCAGACTCCTGTCTCTTTTCTTGCAGAAGGTGATGTTCATCCTCATTTGTGTAGTCACTTTGCTTGTGATCCTCGGAATTATCTTAGCAACAGCATTGTTATAGCAACCGCACCCCAAGAGCTCTCTGTCGTCAGGGACTCAACCGCACCTGCAGCAGAGTCAGTGTCCTGCCCTTCCACATGGGAACCTCAGACCCCAGAGCTCGTGCCGAGTGCTGAGGTTTTCACTGGTGATGAAGAATAAAGCACTTCGGAGGTTTTGTACCACGAAACACCATGAGCTGAGTGGCTGCAGCATGCCAGCCCAGATAGCCTCGATCTCTCTGAAGGACACCACAGAGATTTCACAATGGTGGCCTTGTCTTGGCAGCCTTGAAATAGGAATGATTGAAAAGAAAATCTAACTTTTATAAAAATGTCAGTGTTAAAAATGTGCATGCAGTTTAATTAGGGTGTGCTCCGAGCTCTCAGCAGACAGCGCTCACGAAGAGACTTTGTACGGGCCTGATTTCTGTTCATGTCTTGCTTGCAGAATCATCACAGAACTATTTTGTAAGGTATCTGTAATTTTAAATATCTATAAGTTAAATTCCTTAATATATTAACATCAACCCCCTCCCCCTTCTAAGCTAGACACTGCCTTGTGAAGGACAATGGGCCAGCCCTAGGCAGCTGTGTACAGGTTCTGTTGTCACTGAAACACAGCCTCGCAGCCCCTCAGGGCCCTCCTTCAGTGCCTTCTGGTGACCCTGACCCAGGAAGTGTAAGGATCTGAAAAGTTGATTGTTGTTAGCTCATTTCTACCTGCTTCACTGCAGAGGTGACAAGCAGTCACGCGCTGCGCTCCTGTCATACTCTTCCTTGTTCACTCATGCCCGTGGAGTCTTCAAGGCAAGATGATGACGGAACCAAGACTTGGTGCTCACTAAACTCAGTGGAATTGCCCCAGGTGCAAAGCCATTCTTGGACAGCATCTGAAGGACCAGATTGTCATTGTCAATTGAACACCTGCTCGTGCCCAGAGTTCCTAGAAAACTATGATGTATGGTATAAAGATGTGGCTGGTGAACACTGTGAATAAGGTGGCCCAGTGACTGCATATCTGTTGAGCCTGAGTATGTGAAAGTCACCAAGCCTAGTGAATTCTGCCGACTGCTGCATGTATGTATGAATGTGCACTCTATCCCAGCCTCACTTGATCTGATCTGATATAGCCTGTGTGAGAGATACTCAACTGTCTAGAAACCATCAACCTTAGAGTGGTGCCTGTCACTCATTCACCTGCTCATACCTTCCAGCCTGACACCCCCTGTGCCGAGAGCTACTGCAGGAGGCTGGGCTGTGTGTCCTGGTCCAGAGCTAGCCTAGGATGAAGACACTCCTGCCTGGAAGCTCCTGCTTCCTGTCTGAAAGCACTCTGAAAGCGCTGAAGAGGAAGTCGTGCTTGTGCAGCCCCCACACTCCACTTCAGTGCTGTCGGATTTAGCTGCAGAGGACCCTCACACCAGCGAGGTCCCCACCACTCGTGTCCAGGTCTCCGAGTTCAGCCTGAGTCCTTGGCCTGCAATGTCTTCATCTCTGCTCAGGTGGCCTCTTGACCAGGTGGCTGGGTCTGGTCTTCTAGTGAAGCAGGGTTGTGTGGGTGAGTGAGTCAGCTCTCAGGATGTTTCTATGCTGACTTCATAGCCTGTTTAAAAATAACATTTACAGATTCTCTTGTTACTTTTTCCAACAGTTTCTTCAAACATTTTGTGTTTACATTAAAAAGTTCTCAGAGATGCAAACGAGAAGTGTTGTCTGCCTCATCATTATAGAAGGGCTTCTGGGGAGATCACCCTTGCATAAGACCCTGTTGTGTGATACTTTCTGTGGAGACTCACCCCAGATAGGAAGCCAACCATAGACCCTCCGTGTAGCTCTGTCTTTCAGACAGGACATGGCAGTCACTTCCGGGGCAGAGCAGCTGAGCCATCATAAGATGAGGCCTGCTAGCTGGGGCACAGGCCGCCTGGGGCCCAGCGCTCTGAGGTGGTGTAGCTGCCTGTACACTGCCCAGGAAGTGCTCTGTGGTGCAGCTTTCCCCAAGCCTTCACATAACAGGCTGCCCAGGAGCTGCAAACATAAGTGTGCACAGAACATGGACTGGTTCACCAAGGAGGGCTGGTTGGTATCCTCTCTGTGTCTCTAGGCACTCCCTCTATCTAGGTCAGTAGACATCTCTCTGTGGGTTTCCTGGATTCGCCCTGACGGGAGGGAGAGAGAGGATGTGGGAGAGGGGCTGGGAACCCGGCACCCTGTGGTGTCTCACCCTTAGTCCAGTCGCTGGAGAAGAGCCACCGGGGACTAGGGTCCATTTATGGGGACAGTGACACGCCAGGTGCATGTGTGTGCTGGGGGCCTGTGCAGAAGCAGCAGCTGGAGCTTCGGTTGGTCTTACCACACCTTGCCTTTGTAATATTTTGTACAAGTAGTCCCACAGGACTTGTCTGGAGCTCCATAGCTTGGCCCCAGGTCTTTTGTAGAGTCGTGACCTCTATTGGTCCAGGTGTAGAAAGAAGGGAACAATGCTGTCTCCTCACTACATTTCATAGACCAGGGTCTTCCATTCCTTTCCATCTGGACTTGGCCTCCTCACCAAGGCTCTGCTGGCTTTAGTATGTAGCTTAAGACAAGGCAACACTCTACCCTTCCACAAGGAAGCAAGCGGCTCTTGCTCCATAAATGACTGTACAGCACCAGCTGCGAGCCTGGGGGAGGGGGTTCACCACCCTGCTGGGGAGCAGCTGAAAGCACCCGAGTAAGGCTCTGGGCCCGTAGGGCCTGTGGTCCAGAGGAGCAGGGCAGGGAGCCTCACAGGTCAGTGGGTTGGTTTGCTGGGTTTGGGCTGTTCAGGGAAAATTTCATTAAAAACTCGTGTGTGAAGAAAGGAACTGAATGGGTGAGGGGGGCTTTAGCCTGCAGCATGTGGAAAGTTCTAGGGTAGGTGGGGACATACCGAAGGGGCTGAGTCACAGGAGAAGGGGGCTGTGTGAGTGCTGGGCAGCAGAAGTCAGGAGAGAGACACCATGAATGTGTGTGGTAGGGGGTGAGGCACCGCAGGGCCTGGGAGCCATTGCCTATGACTGACGGTTCACTCACTCTGGTGTAGACGACATTGCCCTGACTCCCATGTTGGGCCCAGTCTTAGCTGAAAAGAAGAGAAGACCCCCTCCCCTCCGTGAGCTTGCTGAGTGTGGTGGTGACAGGCCTGAGGACAGCTATGGACAGGACAAAGGCAGCCAAAAAGTCTCATTCTGCTTCCTGCCCCACTTTGCTTCCTGGTCTTTCCTTACTACCTGGCCTGCTTTGTTTCCTGTTCCTGCCTCACTTCCTGTTCTGCTTTGCTTCCTGTTCTACTTCCTGTCTCACTTTACTTCCTGCCCTGTTTTACTTCCCTCTTGCACCATTTCCTGTCTTGCCTAACTTCCACTTCCTACTTTGCTTCCCTTTGTTTTCGGTTCTCTCCCTGCCCCAGTTGGTACGCTCCATGCCAGTGACCAGCTTTAGTGAAGCTGGCTTTAACAATCATGGAGGCCACCAGCCTTGTGGCCTGTGGGATACCCCAGTGGAGCCTCTCCTGAGCCAAGGCCCAGCTCCAGGGACCCATTTCTGAGTCTCTCTGATCTCACCCCTCTGCCCTTCCACAATGTGCCTTCTATGCCCTGAAGTGCACTTCCCAGTAACTGCTCAGAAGATGGATGCTAAGCCAGGGGGAGCCTCCAGCCATGAGATCAGGTCTTGTGATCCTGCCCAAGCCACCTACATGAGCGCCATCCTTTCCCACTTGAAAGTCATCGGAGCCCTAGGCTGGGATTCTGTTGGGTATCTTTTAGGGCATAACTTAATTTTTTTTTAAATTTTATTTTGTACTTATGGGCGTTTTAGCTGCTTGTATGTCTGTATCTCATGTGCATGGGTGCTTGAAGAGGCCAGAGAGCCTTGCATCCGGTGGACTTGGCTTTACGGACAGCCGCTGTGTGGAGTGCCAGAAGTAGAACCTTGATCCTTTGGAAGAGCAGCCAGTACTCTTACTGCTGAAGGATGACTTTCTCCAGTTCCAGAACACGTTAGTTATGAAGGTGTGCCTGACATGGGCGAAGACTAGGTCACATCTGCTGGCCTGCATAGCCATCATGCTGGCGTTTTCCAGAGGCTGTGACTGGTGCTGGTAGGATGGTTTGCTTTGGATGTCTTTTCCCAAATTTAGGCTCTGGGATGAGATGCTCTCCCCGAGACACCCATGTGTCTCTCTCCCCTACTGTTCTGGAGCCTTGGCTTTAAGGCCACCTGCTCAGAGAGGCCTAGCATGGCCTGTCCCCTCATAGACCCCCATTCTGCATTTCTTCAGAGGGCTGCCTCAGCGCTCCACACCTGGCTCACCTGTGTACTGTCTGCCTCAACCAGCAGGTGGCAGTATTGCTCATTGTGTTCTCTGTGCTATAGGGCACACTGCCTAGTACATAAAAATAATGAAGGTGTCACGGTCTTGAGTGCCCGCTCCTGCCCTTACATTTAAATGCTATAGATGATTTAATGCATTTAATGCAGTGACTCAGCTCCTCCGTTCAAGTAGGGGGAAGTATGGAGGTGCCTCTAATGGGGCTTAGGCATCCAAAGCGGGGAAAGGCCAGGGAAATGAGCTCTGTCCAGAAGAGGTGTGTAGTAAAGGGATTTTTTTCCCCCCACACTGTGATGAAATACTTGGGAAAAGAGCTAAAGAAGGGTTATTTTGGCTCCCAGTTTCTGAGGTTTTGGCCATGGTGGCCTGGCTTCGTTGCCTTGAGACAGAGGTAACCAGAGAGTATAGCAGAGGCAATTTACAATATGGCAACAGGAAGCAGACAAAGAAAAGGACCAGGGACAAAATTACCCTCTACAGAGACACCCCTTCTCCAATGGACCTTTGATAGTATTTTTGTGTGTGTGTGTCAACTTGATACAAACTAGAATCACCTAAGAAGAAAGAAACTTAACAAAGAAAATGGCTCCAACAAGATTAAACTCTGTATATGCTCCTGTGGCATTTTCTTGATTGGTGATTGATGAGGCAGAGCTCAGCTCACTGTGGGTGGCACCACCACCTTGCAGGTGGTCCTGGGTGCTGTAAGAAGTCAGGGTGTGTGAGCAAGCACCCCTCTGTTTCAGTTTGTGCCTCCAGGTTCCTGCCTTGCGTCCTTTTCCTGGCTTCGCTCAGTGATGGGCCTGTGAGCTGTAAGCAGAAATAAACCCTTTCCTCCCCACATTGCTCATGGGCATGGTATTTCTCGGAGCAGTGGAAATGCCACGGAGGCAGGCTTGTTTCCTCCCAGTAGCCCACTGACAGCCCACCGATGAAGCCGGCACTCTCGTCTCACAGCCATCTGTAACTCTAGTTCCAAGGGATCCGATTTTGGCCTTCGTGGGCGCCAGACACCCATGTAGTACACTTGCTTCGCATATGTGCGGGTAAACACTCATACATTTTAGCTAAAAATAAAATGTCTTAAAAAAGAAGTCAAGCTGCCTTCTAACCCCAAAATTTTACACTGTCCAAGAGAACAGAAACATACATTTATACAAGTGGTTCTCAACATGTAAGTTGTGACCTCTTTGGGGGCCAATGATGCTTTCACAGCAGTCCCCTAAAACTTACTTACCGGGAGGGCTGGAGAGATGGCTCAGTGGTTAAGAGCACTGACTCCTCTTCCAGAGGTCCTGGGTTCAACTCCCAACACCCACATGCAGCTCAGAACTGTCTATAACTCCTGTTCCAGGGGATCTGATACCCTCACATGAACATATGTCCAGTCAAACACCAATGTACATAAAATTAAAAAAAATAAATGAATAAATAAATAAAAAGACTTACTGGAAAACACAGATATTTTAATTTTGATTCATGACAGTAGCAAAATTACGGCTATGAAGTAGCAACGAAAATAATTTTATGATCGAGGGTCACCACAGCATGAAGAACTGTGTTAAAGAGTTGCAGTGTTACGAAGGTTGAGAGCTGCTGATTTCAGAGAACCACAATGACTCTAGTAGCATTCCTCAAATAACAAAAAGCAACTCCACCAACCATCACCAGTGACAGAGGATATGATTGGCCCCACAGAGGTCCCTTCCAGTAGTACCAAGCAGTGGCCACTGGCTCATTCTATCAGTCCATGGACCTCCTAATGGTGACAGAAGCCAGACACAAATGACAGCCTGATGCCATCTCTTTGGAAACCCTGACAGGTGAAGAAGGAATCAGGGCAGAATTTGCTTGAGCTTGGGGCAGGACCTGACTGCAAAGCAGCTCTCGGGAGTCAGGATGTTGTCTGTGTTCTGGGGATGGCTTAGTGGTTTCTGAATTAAACTGATACTCTGCCCTGAGATGGGTTCACTCTGCGACTTTACAGTTGCGCTTAACATCTTGAAATTGTTTTGAGGTTGGCTGATGTTAGTTTATGTTTAAGTGTTTTTCCTGCATGTGTGTGTGTACCGTGTGTGTGCCTGGTGCCCATGGAAACCAACAGAGGGTGTCAGATACTCGGGGACTGGAGTTTACAGGAGATTGTAATTGCCATGTGGTGTTGAAATCAGAGCAGGGTCCTCTGGAAGAGTAGCCAGTGCTCCTTAAAAAAAAAAAAAAAAAAAAAAAAAAGATTTAGTTATTTATTATGTATACTGTACACCTGCATGCCAGAAGAGGCCACTGGATCTCACTATAGATAGTTGTGAGGCACCGTGTGGTTGCTGAGAATTGAACTCAGGACCTCTTGAAGAGCAGCCAGGGTTTTTAACCTCTGAACCATCTCTCCAGCTGATAGCCAGTGCTCTTAACCACTGAGCCATCTCTCCTGCCCCTTGCTGGACATATTTAAGGGGTTCCAAATGACAATGAGTTAAGTATATGGTGTGATGTGATCAAACCAGGGTCATTAGCATCTTCTCTCAAACATTTAAAGTGTTCAGTCAACGTGCATTAACTGTACTTATGGAATACTTTGAGATATTTTAGTGCGTGCGGTACAGCAGGCACTGGTTGGATCAGGGTGATTACTGAGTCTTTTAAAAATACTTCTCTCTCTCTCTCTCTCTCTCTCTCTCTCTCTCTCTCTCTCTGTGTGTGTGTGTGTGTGTGTGTGTGTGTGTATGCTTGCTTGCAGTGCCCACAGAGGCCAGGCAAGGGCATCAGGTTCCCTGGAGGTGGAGTTATGGCAGGTTATACTGGGAACTAAACTTGGGTTCTCTGCAAGAACAGTACCTGCTCTTAACCACCGAACCATTTTTCTAGCCTCTTGTGTTTTTATTGTCTTAAAATGATAATTTAATTATACTTGACTACACAGTCAATTTCCGTGCTAGTAGGTACTTGAGTGTATCCTTCTTAATACACCTCCAACCCTCCCCTTTCCTCTCCCCTCCTGTAAGCTGCTTTGCTCCTGACAGTTTTGCTTTGACTTTCATGTCATTTGTACATCACAAGATTTCATGTACTTATGCAAAACCGAGAACCCATCGGTGAGAGAGAATATGCAATTTTTGTCTTTTTTAAAAAGTTAACTTATGTGTGTGGGTGTGTTGCCTGCATGTATGCTTGTGCACCACATGTATACAATGCCCATGAAGATCAGGACAGGCTGTTGGGTCCCCGGGACTGGAGTTACAGGCGGTGGTGAGCCATCATGTGGGGTGCTGGGAACGGAATCTGCTTCTACAGAAGCAGCCAGTGCTCTCAACCACTGAGCCACCTTCCCCAGCTCCAGTATTTGTCTTTCTGAGTCTGACTCAATTTATTTAATATGATTATTACCTGTTACATCCATTTTCCTGCAAATGACGTGTGTTGACTTTCCTTTATGGTTGAAAAAAAAAATCCCATTTTTTCTCTGTGTCTCTGTCCCTCTGACTTTCTCTCTCTCTCATATATATTGTATTTGCTCCTCCTTGGACTTGCTCAGAGCTACTAAGCATTGTGGGAGACATCCCTGCTTTATTATTAAAGCCCAGCTGAGCAGTGGTGGTGCACGCCTTTAATCCCAGCACTCAGAAGGCAGAGGCAGGCAGGTCTCTGTGAGTTCAAAGCCAGCCTGGTCTACAAAGTGAGTTCCAGGGCAGCCAAGGGTACATACAGAGAAACTGTGCCTCTAAAAACAAAAACAAAGCAAACCCAGGCCAGCACATCATTCCTACTATTGACCATACACACATATACGTCCTCTGATCTCTCTCTCTATGAATACATATATACACATATACATATATCTGCAAAGGACCAGGCAAAGAAAACCTGATATATATATATATATATATATGTGTGTGTGTGTGTGTGTGTGTGTGTATATGTGTGTGTGTGTATGCATATATATATGTATACATATATATGTATGTATATATATGTATATATGTGTGTGTGTGTGTGTGTGTGTGTGTGTGTGTGTGTACCTATCTCACGTTTTCCTTGCCCTGTCCACTGCGGATGGACATATTGTTAGGCTTCATACATAGGTCAGCTACTATGAACAGTGCTGCAGTGAACATGGACGTGCAGATGTCTTTGTGATGTGCTGACACAGAGTCCTTCGGGAAAATATCTGAGAGTGATGTGCCTGTACCACACAGTAGGTCTGTTTTCGGTTTTTATTTTACCATGGTGTCGGGAGCTTTTGAGCGCCTCCTCATTATGTACAAAATATATAATGGATGGTGAATATCCTTGCTTGCTTTCTGTTGATGTGATCGAACACTGACCAGAAGCAGCAGGGGGAGGGGTGGAGAAAGGGTTTATTTCACCTTCGTTTACAGTCTGTCGTCTAGGGAAGCAAAAGCGAGAACTCAAGACAGGGGCTAGAAGTAGAAACCACAGAGCGTCTCTGCTTTCCGCCTTGCTTGGAAGCTGTCGGCTACTTTTCTTACACGATCCAGACTTACCAGCCTAGGAATAATGTCCACAGTGGACTGGGCCCTCCCACGTCAAATTAGTAATCAAGAAAAACGTCCTACAGAAACGCCCACAGGCCATTCTGATGGAAGCAGTTCTTAGTCCCCTCTCCAGGATGTGTCAGGTTGACAAAATCAAGAATGGCCTGTTTCTGCCATTTAAGCTGTTCCCAAAATTGCATTTGTCTTTCTCAGTGCAAGATGTGGGAGCGTGTGGTCTCCCAGGATAGCGGCTCAGGAGGTTAACTGTACCTTAGCTCTGCGTGCTGTTTTCCGTCATTGGCTCTCACGGCCTGCAGGGCGTCCTGGGGGCAGCAGAGGGCGCCCTGCTCATAGGATGGCAGTCCAGAGGTTGGTCCATCTGTGGAAAGCGGTTTCTTTTACTCCTTGGCTATAGGATCTCTGTCAATCAAATCCCATTTTCCCCCTGACTTGTGCGACCCGTTAAGAGCTGCTTATTGTTGCTTCTGAAGAGGGGAGCCCCTTCCAACTGGAGGTCTCAGCGCCAGCAGAGAACATGAATGAGCCACAAACAATGCCTATCTGGGGGATATAGCTCCCGCGAGAGCCCCTGCTCTGAACGCTTTTATCAAGCAGAGACTACAGGCGCCTGTGAGGGACCTCAGGGTGACAGGGTTAGACCAGGCAACCCACAAGGGACCTCAGGGGGGCAGGGGTTCTGTCTGGTCAATAGCAGGAATGAAGCAATGGCCTGAGCTTTAATAATAGAGCAGAGGAGCCTTCCCACAATGCACAGAAGCTCCAAGTGAGCCTGAGAAGTGACTATGTTGGTGACGCCAAGGAGATGGCACAACAGCACTGAGCCGCTTTGGCTCTGGTTGGAGAGTTTTTAAGCTGAAGTGTCAGCGAGTCCCAGTTGTTGGATATTTTAGAGGCTTTGTTTATTGTGTGTCTGTACAAAAGGTGTAGGGGTCAGGGAACAATTTGCAGGAACCAGTTTTCTCCTTCTGCCCAGGTCTTCCGGCTTGGCA
The DNA here is from genome assembly GCF_907164565.1 of Psammomys obesus. NCBI lineage: Eukaryota > Metazoa > Chordata > Mammalia > Rodentia > Muridae > Psammomys > Psammomys obesus. The sequence continues at coordinate 17,040,882 of NW_026590062.1, read as the reverse complement.
GCAAGCACCTTTAGCTGCTGAGCCGTCTCACCAGCCCACGGCTGGACTGATGTTGATTTCATGGCTTTTTAATTCTGCTTTGCCTTCTGAGGCTGGGTGTTGCTCTGTGAGGTGGCTGTGAGTCACCTGACATCGGGTGCTGGGAACCAAGCTCTGATCCTACGAAGTGCTCTCAACCACTGAACCATCTCCCCAGCCCCAAAGGTTGTGTTTGATGGGGTAAATTATGTCATCAGCTTTGAGCTGCTAATCCTCAGGAGCCGATTGGCTGCGGGCATGCTCTGCTCCATGTATGCGTGCTACCACTGAAGGCTGAGCACTGTGGGCAGAGAAGCCTGGCCACCCCACCCCCAAACAGCTATGGTCTTCCGGAAGATGCCAAGCTCAAAGAAAAAACAAACATGGATGTGGCCAGGGTGCGGAATGAAACTTGTTGAAAGCAGTTTGCTTAACAATTGTTTCGTTTTGCCTTGTGAGACAGGATCTTGCTATGTAGCCCAGGCTGGTCTCTAACTCTCAGCAGTTATCTTGCCTCAGCCTCCCAAGTGCTCGGGTAATAGCAATGTGGCACCACATATGATATTTGTATTAAAAACATATACTTTTATAAGACTTTTAAATTGTAATTAAAATTATATATCTATAATTGACACATCATAATTGCATTTTGGTGTACAGTGTGTTCATGGCATGAAATGATCACATCAAGGTAGTACATGATGGTCGCCTTAGATATCTGTCACTTCTTTGTGTTGTGGTCTTTGGGCCCCTCTCTTCTAGATCATTCCAGAATAGGTATCTGCTGTGAGGTGTCCTCTGTGCTTTGAGTGACCTTTCTGACCATGCGGGACACCCATGACCACCATCTCCCTCCAACTTCTCCCTGCCACAGTGGCCCTTTTGTGTGTGATTGGTATATTTTTCTTCCTATATGCAAATGTATGACACTTATCTTTCTGTGTAGGGCTGATGTCACTTAGGGCAATATTCCTCAGCCATGACCCTGCTGGTGATTTTCATGGTAATTTCCAAGCTGAAATAAAGGAGTGGTTGCACAGTGAATGTATGAACTAGGCTCCTGCGTTTAGTGTTTATGCCTGCTTTACCCAGCACTCACCCACCCCACCTGGTGCCTCTTCCTTCCTTCCTTCCTTCCTTCCTTCCTTCCTTCCTTCCTTCCTTCCTTCCAGCTTTTCCTCCTCTCTTTCTCTATCCCTCCTTCCCCCTCTTTCTCTTTCTTTTAAAGATTTATTTATTTTATGTATGTGAGTGCTCTATCTGCATGTGTGCCTACATGCCAGGAGAGGGCACGAGATCACACTATAGATGGTTGTGAGCCACTGTGTGGTTGCCAGGAATTGAACTCAGGACTTCTAGGAAGAGCAGGCAGTGCTCTTAACCACTGAGCCATCTCTCCAGCCCCCTCTCTCTTTCATTCATTTGTTTTAATTCTAAAAGGCCATTCAGTGAGTGTTGACAGCTCACAGCAGCCTCCTGACATCTTCTCCATCAAGTCTGTCACAGCACTGCCATGGGAACCAATACAGCTGATGGATAAACACTTATCAATTCAGGAGCACCATTACACCCTGTCCACTAGAGTGCACTGCAGGAGAGCATGGCACCAGGGGACACAGAGGCAGTAGGGTTGGTGCCACATTGCCTGTGTAGGTAGCCCACCACAGCCCTTTCTGCTGCCTGACCCACTCCAGGTTGGTGCCACTGCCTGTGTAGGTAGCCCACCACAGCCCTTTCTGCTGCCTGACCCACTCCAGGTTGGTGCCACTGCCTGTGTAGGTAGCCCACCACAGCCCTTTCTGCTGCCTGACCCACTCCAGGTTGGTGCCACTGCCTGTGTAGGTAGCCCACCACAGCCCTTTCTGCAGCCTGACCCCCTCCAGGTTGGTGCCACTGCCTGTGTAGGTAGCCCACCACAGCCCTTTCTGCTGCCTGACCCACTCCAGGTTGGTGCCATTGCCTGTGTAGGTAGCCCACCACAGCCCTTTCTGCAGCCTGACCCACTCCAGGTTGGTGCCACTGCCTGTGTAGGTAGCCCACCACAGCCCTTTCTGCAGCCTGACCCACTCCAGGTTGGTGCCACTGCCTGTGTAGGTAGCCCACCACAGCCCTTTCTGCAGCCTGACCCACTCCAGGTTGGTGCCACTGCCTGTGTAGGTGTTCTCACACCCCGGGTACACAGGAGAAAATGAGCCCCGTAGGCTGACTTTCCTCAAGCCCTGCTGGCATGTGGTCATGTAGGTGTGTGTGTAGTGGCAGGTAGCAAGGCCCCACCATTTGTCCCCCCCCCCAAAAAAAAGCATGTATCAAAGTACCACTCTTTAAAAAAAAATAGTTGTTTCTGATCCAGGGTTTCATCTAGTCCAGGATGGCCTCCAGTTTTCTACAGAGCCAAGGATAACCTTGAACTTCTGATCCCTGGGATGACAGCTGTGCAGCATCATGCCTGGCATACTCAGTGCTGAGGCTCAAATCCAGGGCTCTATGCATGCTGGGTCAGCGCTCCACCGACCCAGTGGCAAGGCCAGCCCTAGAGATGCCATTTCTAACACACCAGGGAGGCGGTGCCTCCCACACATCTGCAGTTGGCGGGGGCAGGAAAGAGCCCCTTCTCGTGGCTGAACAGATACATCTGGAAAGCAGCTTGCAGCGTGGGTTGCCGGCTCTCGACCTCTGCTCCTGGGGACGAGCAGCATCCAGGGGTGACCACATGCAAAGTGTTACACAGCAGAAGACGGAAGTCACATAGGTCCTAGGATGTTTCCAGTGTTCAAACGTCACTATGTGAAGAACAGTTGGTATTATAGGAGAGTGTGTACTCAGCACAGCAAAGCAGTTACAAGATCTATATCTCTATATATGCATATATGAAATACATACATATAGATTTATATATGCATATACATATATGTGTGTATATAACAGCATTTTTCCATATAGATACAGAAACAAGATAAAACAACAATAACCTTCCTGCAGGTGCATGGTGCACAAATGTCATCTTATGCAGACTGCATAGCAAACAGAGGGACCAAAACCCAGCTGTGGTGACTGGGGAAGGGGACACAAGGACAGGGCTGGGTGCCTCAGGAGTCGGAATTGCCTCCCTTCATGGCTACATGAGTGTAGAAGAGATCACGAAGGTAGGATGGCTCAGTGGGAAATGGCACTTTTTTATTTTAAGACAAATTTTCACTAAGTAGCCCTATCTGACCTCAAACTTGCAATGTAGACCAGGCTGGCCTCAAACTCAGAGAGAGAGATAGAGATAGAGAGAAAGATAGATAGAGAGAGAGAGAGAGAGAGAGAGAGAGAGAGACTCCCCATTCCTCAATCTCCTTAGTGCTGGGATTAAAGGCATGTGCCATTAAAACTCAGCGAGATTGCCCCTGCCTCTGCCGGGGATTAAAGGCATGCACCACTGCCAGGTTTAACAGCTTTTCTTGTTGCCAAGCCTGATGACCTGAGTTTGATCCCCAGAATCCACATGGTGGATAGAGAGAACTGACTTCTGTGAAATGTCCTCTTGCCTCCACACAAATGTGTGTGTGTGTGTGTGTGTGTATGTGCATACACATAGATAACAACAACAAAAAATGTAATTAAAAAATAAAAAAGACATCCAGTTGTGTTTCCTTTTTTCTTATTTTGAGTTCAGGGAAGGGACCTCTAGGTGGCACCAGAGAGCGATGGATTTTTCTAGGTGTGCCAGCTGGCCCAAGGCCAGTTCCTGGACTACTCACAGTTGATGGCTGGGGCCAGTGTGGAACAAGGGACATGCCCTGTGAGACACTGACAAATACGGCTGAGGGTTGAAGGTACTCTCTTGAGTCTGAAAGAGCAATCTGAGCCAAGACGACAACAACTCCCTAAAGAATCATTATCAGGTCACACATGGCCACTACTTGTCTGGGTCCCATGCTAAGGCCCAGGCCAGGCTTTGAGCCTTTCCTCCCTCTCACCGGGGCTGGGGAAAACAGTTTTGGATCTGGCATTTCTTTGGAGACCTATGTGAGCAAAGGACCCTCAGGTAAGGTTTCTTGGTTCACATCAATGTCTTGACCTCTGGAGAGCCCTGCTCCACATCTTTACTGTATTTCTTGCTGTGCTCCTGCAGGCCTACTACATGGCTAGCAGGATGGAAAGACCCACCAGCAGGCGAGTTGGCATGAGCCACTGAGCACAACCAGGCACAGGCAGTGGGCACAATGCAGCCCTTCTCTAACCAACATAGTGGGAACGCTCTGTATTTGTAGCCTATCAGTGACTGAACAGAAGAGGAGAGTGTCCAACTTCCGGAAAAAATGAGGGGTCATGTGGACAGTCCCAGGCCCAGTTCTGCCTGGGCCAGGGTTTAGTTAGGTTCAGTCCATTTTATTGTTAGAGCCTCTGTTGATTGGTTTATTTGTTAATCTTTACCAGTTTTATTTTTAGATTTACTTATTTATTTTGTTTTGTTTTGAGATAGGATTTCTCTGTGTGGCACTGGCTGTCCTGGAGCTTGCTGTGTATAACCAGGCTGCCCTCAAATCCAGAGATCTGCCTGCCTCTGCCTTCCGGGTGCTGAGATTAAAAGCAAGCACTAGCACCATCCGCTAGATTTAAAATTTTTTTATTTTATACGTGCGTGCATGCAGTGCCTGAGGAGGCCAGAAGAGGGCACCAGATCTCTTGGACCTGGAATTACAGATGAGTCATTATGTGGGTGCTGTGAATCAAATGAGGCCCCATGCAAGAGCAGCCAGTGCTCTTAACGTTGAGCCATCTCTCCGGGCCCCCTCATATGGTGATGCTGCCATCTGGGGTCCATACGATTCCTGCCACCACAAGAGCGCCACCATGAGACTTCTGGGGAAACTCTGGGTCCTTGTGGTCAAATGTTTCAATGTCTGATGCAAAGTCTGTATCTTCATTAGAGCAGGAAGAATGGTGGGAAGAAGCTTGTGTGTTGCTATAGGTTTAATCACAGCTGTTCTCTACTGCCTAAGATAGAAAAGGGAAAACAAACCAAAACAAAACTGCTGTGAGCCGCAGAAGCAGGACAACTAACACACCCAACAGCTATTCAAACAGAGCTTTGTTTTTCTCCCATGAGAAGAGGGTTGAATGCAGCCATTTGCTGCCTATGGCTTGAGCTACCGTACTCACAACTTATTTTAGTCACAGTCACAATGTGGCTACCATGGCTCCAGCTCTCACAGCTGTGTTTAGGATGGGAACTGGAAGGGAAAATGAAGGATAGGGTTCACTTCCACCTGTTCCTCTTCATATGGAAAGGCAGCACCTAGCTTCCAATTTCCCCGATCCTTGACCAACAGAATCACATGGCTCCCACCATAACCTGAGAGCGTTGCTGTCCTGGGGTATCTGGTGTTCTGCTTGCAGGAGAAAGAGGTGGTTGGGGTTAGGCTCATAAGCTTCCCTTAGTGTTTGGAAGCAGTGCCTTTTTCTTGGAGAAGAGGATGGCACCCTCCATAGGAGTGGAGAAGAGACCATGGGCCCACCCCCCCCCCCCAGCAGGCACCCTGGATACCAGACTGTCTGAAAATGGGGCTACTGGGGAGAGAGGGACCTGGTGCCCAGCCTGGGGTCTTGGGGTAAGCACCCTGAGCCAGAAGAACATGCGTTCTTTCAGTGATGACAGATAGGAGTGCCCCATCTTTAGGGTGGCTTGTGGATTTTCTACAGTGTTGGAGAGATCTTTCTGTTTTAATATCATCCAATGTTTACGGACAAGAAGAGAATCAGTAAATCCTTAAGTCCTATAGCAGATGTGCTGCTCACATCTTGCCCCAAATTCTTTACACGTTCTTTGCTTTACATAAAAGTGTCCACCACCCATATCATGGTGGTGGTGGCACACACCTTTAATCCCAGCACTTGAGAGGTAGAGGTAGGAGGGTCTCTGAGTTCGAGGCCAACCTGGTCTACAGAGTGAGTTCCAGGACAGCCAGGACTACACAGAGAAACCCTGCCTCAAAAGAAAAATAAAACAATACAAAAAATGCCCACCTTCCACCTATCATCTATTTACCCCTTGCCTATCTGTATTTATCTACTTAATCATCTGTCCATCATCTATCTATCTATCTATCTATCTATCTATCTATCTATCTATCTATCTATCATCTCTTTTTCTATATCTATCTACCAATCATTTATCATCTATCCATCCATATCTATTGTTTATATATCTTTGATCTATCATCTTTATCCATCAATCATCCACCAACTGTATATTATATATCTAATCATCTATCAGTCACTTATCATGTTTCTATCAGTCACCTATCAGCTCTCTCTCCTCATCTGTGCATGAGTTTATTGTCTGTCTATCAATTATCTGTCACCTCATTCTCTGTGTCTCTCTATGAATCTGTTACCTGTCTAGCTGTCTCTTCTCTATCCTATTTGCATCTGCCTGTCCACAGAGAAAAAGGGAGACAGAGTAGCTGTGGAAGGAGGAAGATCCAGGACTTTAAACTTAGTGCTTAGATTAGTCCATCCCCCCAAAAAGCTCCTCTGTGGCTGTGGGACCTCAGCATGTGTGGAGGGTGCGGCTATGACTCAGCTTCGATCTGGAGCAGACATGGCGTCCAGGCCCCATCTTTGGGCAGCACAGGGTCCCAGATGCACAGTCCCACGCTTCTGAGGCTAAGTCCCTGACAGTAAGGGAGTATGTGCTGGCTCCATCTGGCAGGGCGGGCACAGCGTTGGCTGGGACAATCTGCTGTTTGCTTACAGCGACAGCAGGATACTCTGCTTCAGGACGTGGCTACTCATGGAGACACCTGCCAGTCACGGGGACAGCATCAGGTGGCATCGGTCTGAGCATCCCTGACGCACACAGGTGACGGTCGGGTGCTTCTCTTGGAAGGTGTTGGGGACCCTGAGAATGGGAGAGACAGCTCTGGGGGGCAGAGATCGGCCTCCAGATGACTCCCCACATGTGACCTTTCTTCCTTTCCAAGAAAGGTTGAAACTTACACACACGCAGACAAACACTACACACATAAAATTATAAAACAGATCAAAGACAAAAGGGTTGAAGCAGATATTTCTCTTCTGTTTTGTTTCCCTTTGTTTTTTTAAATAATTTATTTATTTTTATTTTATGTGCACTGGTGTTTATCCTTCGTGTATGTCTGTGTGAGGGTGTCAGATCTTGGAGTTACAGACAGTTGTGAGCTGCCATGTGGGTGCTGAGGATTGAACCCAGGTCCCTGGAAGAGCAGTCAGTGCTCTTTACCATCCAGCCATCTCTCCAGCGCCTACCTTTTTTTTTTTTCTTTTTTCTTTTCTTTTTTTTTTTTTTTTTTTTAAGGCTGGCTCTTAGTCTGTAGAAGGCTGGACTTGAACTCATGGTAACTGTTCTGCTTTAGCCTCCCAAGTGCTGGGACTATAGCCAGGAGCTCCCATGCCCAGCTTTTTAATTACTTTTTAAACACCGTGATACTAGGTCTTGAACATTCCAGGTGAGGGTGCTAGTGCTCAGACACACCTCCAGCTTCATGCATCACAATTAGATGCCTTCAGGTGAAGAGCTTATCCAGCCCCCTCACCTCACATGAGGGGCAAACGGGGAGCCCATGGCAAGAAGGACCATCTGCAAGTGGAGGCTCTTGGCACTGCTCCCCTCAAAGGACTAGCCTCTGTGATCCCTGGATGGACACTGGCCTCTGTCTCAGCCCAGCCGTCTTCACCTAATGTCACTCACATCCTGCTGTCACCTGCTGCCTGCCACCCCATGATGCCCACTCAAGGCCCCGGAGGTGTGAGATGAGAATTCTTGCTGC
>NW_026590062.1:17032727-17033058 GCF_907164565.1 Psammomys obesus | reverse complement strand
TCAAGGCCCCGGAGGTGTGAGATGAGAATTCTTGCTGCTGTCACCTGCTGCCTGCCACCCCATGATGCCCACTCAAGGCCCCAGAGGTGTGAGATGAGAATTCTTGTTACCTTCTAAAGGTCCTGCTCAGGGCAGTTAGGATCCATACTGGTCATAGCCTTTGTGGGGTACAGTTCAGGCCCCTGCTTTCTGCAATGATGCTTCCTAATTCTGCTTAACCTGGTGTCCATAGGGTTCATGCCAGTGGTTCTCAACCTTCCGAATGCTTCGACCCTTAACACAGTTCCTCATGCTGTTGTAACCCCAACCACAAAACTCCTTCCTTCCTCCC
>NW_026590062.1:17026270-17032627 GCF_907164565.1 Psammomys obesus | reverse complement strand
ACCTTCCTTCCTTCCTTCCTTCCTTCCTTCCTTCCTTCCTTCCTTCCTTCCTATGATCTGTCTGTGTGTACACCTGCAGGCCAGAAGAGGGCACCAGATCTCATTATAGATGGTTGTGAGCCACCATGTGGTTGCTGGGAATTGAACTCAGGACCTCTGGAAGAACAGCCAGTGCTCTTAACCTCTAAGCCATCTCTCCAGCCCAGAAACTATTTTCACTGCTACTTCATAACAGTAATTTTGCTACTGTTTTGAATCACAATGTAAATATTCTTGGAGACAGAGGTTTGCCAATGGAGTTGGAACCCATGGGTTGAGAACCACTGGTTTATAGAGATGAAGCTCTACGTGTTCAGCCTCTGTTGGTCACCTTTATCCCTTTAACCCACGGACATACACTGGGACCCACCTACAGGATAGCTGAAGAGAGTCCATCACCCATGGACAGCCCCAGATCATCCTCTGCCTTCTTGTTTTGCTGCACCTGCCTCCCTTCCCCTGGACCTCAGGTGTGCCTGTGGCTTCCTAACATGGCCAGTTGTGGCGGTGCCTCACAGTATGATCTGAGGTGTATCCTTTAAATCTGCAAATAGAAGCTCCAGCTGCTAGTGCCTGAGAACACAGAGGGCATGTGGCTGCTAGATCTTCAAAGAAATGGTTATGCAGCGTGACTACATCTTTCTTGCAAGCAGTGATTAGGAAACAGGTGGGTAAAGGCACCCAGGTTACTATCAGCTCGTTGACACCAGCCAGGGTCATGGCAGCCCTGGAATCATTGCATTTCATGTTTTAAATCACATGTCTTGTGGCTTTTTCTCCTGGGTTGAGCTGACACACAGAACATGTTCTGAGGGTATCCAGTTCTTTGAGGATGTAGATGGGTTAGCTTCAGTTTTGCTCCAGTATAATTAGATGGAAAGGAGAGAGAGAGAGAGAGAGAGAGAGAGAGCGCCAAGTGTGTGTGTGTGTGTGTGTGTGTGTGTGTGTGTATGTGTGTGTGTGTGTGTGTGTGTGTGTCTGTGGAGGTTAAGAGACAGTATTGGATACCTTGGAGCTGTAATTATAGGCGGTTGTGGGCCGTCAGACCATTAGACATAGGTGCTGGGAACTGAGCTCAGCACCTTTGGAAGGGCAGCAAAGGTACTCTTAACTGCTGAGAGCCATCTCTCCTGCTCTCAACTGTTTTGTGTGCATGCGTGTGCGTGTGTGTGTGTGTGTGTGTGTGTGTGTGTGTGTTTGTACAAATGAGTGCAGTGATTGAAGGCACCAATAGAGGGTGTTGCATTCTGGAGAGTTGAAGTTACAGGCAGTTGTGAGCCACCTGGTGTGGGTGCTGGAAACTGAACTCAGGTCTTCTGCAAGAACAGTACACACTCTTAATCACCGAGTTATTGCTCTAGTTCCACACCTCTGATATATCTTTTTAAAAACTCAAGATTGATGACAGAAGTCCAACAAACCCAAGCATCTGATAATGTTACCATAAAACACCAGATTCTGCTATTCATTTTCACTAAGCTCTTCATGTTGTCATAGTGACAGAAAACTCGATAACATAAGTTTCTTCAAACTGAGTACTTATAATTTTAAAAAAGATTCATTTCTTTATTTTAATTTTTTGTATGTGAGTGTTTTGTCTGTATCTATATTTATGCTCTATATGCATGCCTTGTGCTCTTGGAGGCCAAGAGAGGGGCATCTGTTTTTCTGCAGCTAGAGTTACAGATGGTTCTGTGCTGCCTTGTGGGTGCTGGGACTCAAGCCTAGCAAGCGCTCTTACCCCCTGAGCTATCTCTCCAGCCCCAAGCTCATGACTTGTGTGATTTTTTTTCCATCTCCATTACCTAAATCAGGATGCCTGTGGGCCCTTTATCTAGGATGAAGTTTGAGCAATCTCTGAAATTGATCTGACAAAAACATAACATTGAACCCTTTCCCAAAACCCGTGGATAGATTTTTCTGGACACAAACAGGTTAAAAATTGAATGCAGCAAAGTAATGTTATAGTTCAATACATACCAGGTTGGGCTGTTGTTTCATTTTATGTGTTAGCACTTGATTTACCTGGACCAGGATTAATGTGTAAGATGATTGTCTCCCTCCCATTTTTTTGAGATAAAGTCTTTTTGTGTTTCCCTGAAATTTGCTATGTAGGCTTTGATCTCGCAGAGATCCACCCAAAGTTGCCTTTGTCGTGGTGTTTTATCACAGCGATAGAAAAAGTAACCAAGATACAATGAATAATACAGTTGATTTAGGGAGAATTTTACAAAAATCTAAGTAACCTCCCTGTCCCTTCTCACTTCTCTGTTGCTATGATAAAAACACCGACCACAGTGGGCTTGCCTTCCCTACATCCATCATTAATCAAGAAAATACCCCTCAGACTTACCTACACCGCAATCTAATGGAAGCATTTCCTTAGCTGAGACTACCGGGGTGTGCCAAGTTGGCAACAAAATTAACCATCACCAAACCTGCCACCTTCTTTTTATTAAACATCCCCCTTTCACTCCTCAGTCCTTCTTTCTGTGAGTCACGCATACTCAATTTTTTTTTTTTTTGCAGTGTTGGGGGAGGAGGGACCACTACTCTATCTAGGCTTGTCCTTCCCTTCTCTTTCCTTGTGGGTTATTGCTTTCATATAAGAGGGTGGCTGAGCTTTGCATTAACTATTTTCTTGCATTAATATGCAGATGTTATATTCATGAATTTTTGTTACCAAAAATAATCATTGCATTCTAGTTTAGGATATGTAGGATCTCCTATTCATTCTTCTCTTCCCATCCTGTCCCCCATTTGATTTCCCATCTCATCCATCTCATGCCATCCATCTTATCCCATCTACCTCCTTCTACCTGATCTATCCCATCCCACCATGCATTCCGTTCTCCATCTCATCTCATCTCATCCATCTACACCATCTGCCCTATCCCACACCATCCAATCCCATCCTCCATCCTATGCTGTCATTCATCCCTTCCCATCCCCATCCATCCATCCCATTCCACCTCATTCACATCATTCTACCCCACTCATCCCATATCACTACATCCTATCTCAACACACCAATCCCAAACCCCATCCTATCCATTCATCACATGACCATCTCAACCCATCCATGCCCATGCTAATCCGTGCCCATCCCAACCTCATCCTTGTCCTGTCCATCCATTCCATCCAATTCTTTTTTAAAACATGTTATTTTTATTTCATGTGTATTGCATGCACGTCTGTGTAAGGGTGTCAGATCCCCTGGAACTGGAGTTACAGACAGTGGTGAGCTGCCCTGTGGGCGCTGGGACTTTCCTTCCTGTCCCCCAGGGAATTGTACAGGTTTCTCCATGAAGAAACTACAAGCAAGTGCTGAGATTATGTCAATCCCTGACTTCAAAATATTGCGTCAAGGACTTGGGGAGCTCTTCTTTTTGCCCACTTCGGAGCTGGCTGGATGTGAGGCTGGCTGTGCTCTGTGACAGCCTGCTGGGGTGCTGGCACTCAGCATTAGCAGAGACCTATTATTATGTACCTTTCAAACAAAGTCCGCAGATCCGCAGATCCCGTTTAATGCTGAGCCCTGAGAACTCTGTGACCAGAATGCCTGGTGCTTCTGCCAGCAGCAGGACCTCATGGAGGCAGCTGTGTGTCTCTACTAGGCGAGGGCTGGGGCACAGAAGGGGTATTCATTACACAGCTCTGCTTCTGACCCTTTCGTGACATACTCTGCAGGTGCAAGATCCAGGATGGGACAAACTCTTGTTGGTGTGTTATTGATCATAGTCCATGACAGCCGGGTGACCCAGGGAGCCCCATGTTCTATTATCCTCTCGGGAGTGAACAGGCGGGGACTGGCATGGTTGCTTTTGTTTTATCTTTCAGACTTGGCAGTTCCTCCGGCTGGGCTGGACCTGCCTTCATCCGTCTTGGAGCAGAGTGGCCTCACCTATCACTTCTTCTCAAGAAATGTACCCACAAAGCCTTGAGTCTAGCACTGTTTCCAGTATTTCATGCACATACTCCCTCTTTTATTTATTTATTTATCATTCATTCATTCATTCACTTGGTGGAATTAGGAAATGACATTAAAAAATAGTGTGGTCTGAGCTGCTCGCCCAACTGTGTAAGGCTTCATCCTGGCCTTCAGGATTTCTCAGGATGGCAGCAAGGGCCACAGCTCTGCCCCCGTTCCTGTCTTGCTTTTGACCACTGTGAGAGACACCATCAGGGAGGGATAGAGCCATGAGCCTTGGACTTGGGGCCTATTGGATGTATGGGAATGCTTTGAAAATGATTTCTTCTCTGATAAGAAAGTAGGAGTCAAAAGCCATCCAATTCTAACATGTTCCTTATTTAAAAAGGTTTCACTATTTAATCTAATTTGATTTATGTGTGTTGTGCTTTTGTGAAAGTCTGTGCACCGTGTGTGTGCAGTGCCCACCAGAAGAGGGCATTGGGTCCTCTGGAACTGGAGTTACAGATGGTTGTGAGCCTCATCTGAGTGCTAGGAATTGAACATGGGTCTTCTGGAAAAGCAGCCAGTGCTCTTAACCACTGAGCCATCTCTCCAGGCCTAAATGGTAGGGGATGGAGTCAAGGGTTCCCTGCTCGCCAGCTACAGCCCAGCCCATATAGCCATTGTATCAGTGACTTGCCTTTAGAGGCATGATTTCTGTAGCCCAGGCTGTGGCCTTGAACTTACAGCAGTCCTCCTGCCTCAGCTTCTCAGAGTGCTGAGATTTCAGGTCTGCACTTCATCCTGGCTTAGAATGGCTCTTTTAGAGCAGTAAATGGATTTACTTCCTCCTGTCAGATATTTTGTTTCCCGCAAAAGTGCCACGAAATTGGCATGCTATTTCAAACAGTTGGTGATTCTGTAGGAGAAGGACGGCCTGTCCTCTCCAAGGCCATGTGGAAAGTCAGGAGGACCAGGCCTGGGCCAGTGTGACCCCAGATTAAATGACACAGTTTAGTCTTGTAAAGAGCTAAATTCAGTGGCATGTAAATTCAGTGGCACGTGGAATCCATGGTGTGTGCCGTCACTGCCTGCCTGGCTACATGGTGTGCCTGTTGCCCCAGAATAAACCCCATGCCCACTAAACAGAGTTTCTAGTCTTTTTCATCTCCAATTTGCTTTTTGTTTTCTTTTTAAAATAGTATTAATTTTTATTCAGTTTACATTCTTGTTGTAGGCCCATCCTTCCTCTCTTCCCTTCCTCCCGCCCTCCCCCCCCCTTTTATTTTCTATTGACTCATTTATCCTGGACATTTCATTAAAAAAACAAAAACCACTCAGCAAAATATTTTAACTGTTTCCATAGAGTAGTAGAAGTCAGTCCTTCATGTGTTGTGGGTGTTAATATTTACTATTGATATATTTTTTAGTTAAGCAGCGATTATTCCTAAACAGCTGTATAACCAAATCACCACCCAGAGACTAGGATTTATTTACTTAGCCTAGAGCACAACGCTGGGCAATAGTTACTCCATCCTAAACCTCCAAGCTCGCATAGTTTTCTGCCATTCAGATTTCCCACATTATACTTCCTTTTAGTCATATTTTAGGTTCAGTTCAATTCTCCATGCAGTTCCAAGCTCTCTCTCCTCCGGATTCTCCTCCTCTCCTGCTTCCTTCCTCCTCCTCCCACTCTAGACCAGGATGTCCCACCCTATCCTCTCCATTGCTCAGCATTGTGGCTGGTTGTTTTAATTGACAATATAGAGAACAAATGGTGGCATGTTTACACAAACTTGAGACAGGTGATGCTTAGAATAAGCATCACAGTGCAATGTCCGGATTGAAACCAGATAGTGGGGAGAGAAATCAGCATTTGAATGAACAAGGGTAAATTGTATACATTCCAAAAGAACATTATACCAACATTCATGACTTTTCACGGTTGAATACTATTCTGTTGTGTGGGCATACCCCATTCTGTGGGTCAGTCATCGGTCCCTAGATATTGAGGTGTTTTTCCCAGTGGCTACTATGACAGTCCTGCTGTGAAGAAGGGCATGTGAGTCTTTGAGTAGGTTCTGGTTCTTTCTATGGTCTCAGGATGTTGGCAGTTGCCGGGACAGAACAGCTCTGAAGTGTAGGGTGTGGTAGGCATTTCACTTGCTACCTCCATACTTCAGTGTGGACCCGGGTTTGGGTGAAGCCTCCCTTTCCAAGGGCAACTTCAGAGGCTTATTTAGGATGCAACCATCTGTAACTCCAGTTCCAGAGGACCCAATGCCCTCTTCTGGTGGGCACTGCACACACACGGTGCACAGACTTTCATTAGGAAAATTCTTTTAAAAAAAAATCTACCTATCTATCTATCTATCTATCTATCTATCTATCTATCTATCTATCTA
>NW_026590062.1:17010692-17026260 GCF_907164565.1 Psammomys obesus | reverse complement strand
CTATCTATCTATCTATCTATCTATCTATCTATCTATCTATCTATCTATCTATTATGTGTGTGTGTGTGTGTGTTTGTGTGTACTTGGCGAATCCGCTGGAGTTGGTGTTATAGGCAGCCCTGTGCGCCTGATGTGGGTTCTGAAAACTTTGGTGAGCAACATTTTTGTGGTAGGGGACATCATCTTGGAGGGTGGGGCACCAGTCCCTTGGCCTCTTAGTTTTAGTTTCTGTGGTTCATTCAAGATCCAAGCATGAACCCCCAGTGGCAGATGGGTGTGTGGTTTTCACCACGGTGCCTTTAGTGTTTTAGGACTTTTTTTTTTACTTACTTATTTTTATTTTATGTGCGTGCGTATGCTGGCTGCATGTGTCTGTGTACCACATACATGCAGTGCCTGCAGAGGCCAGAAGAGGGCGTCGGATTCCCTGGAATCAGAGTCCTACAGATCGTTGTGCGCATGAGTGCTGAGAACCAAACTCTAGCCTTCTGTCAGAGCGCCAAGTGCTCTTAACCCCCAAGCTATCTCGCCACCCTGATGTGAGGGTTTTAAAACCACAGAGTGAGTATCTTAATTGGAGAGGCCACGGACAGCTCTCAAAAACCCCTTCATTTGGTAGGAAGGACCTGAAGATGATGAGTGCCAGCTTTGCTGATTGTTTTTAGTTTTCCTCCAGTCTTTTCCTGCATAGGCCACAGGGCCCCACAGAGCCTCAATCAGGATGCTGCTAGGCTAAGGTGTCCCTTCAGAGAAGTGGAGCTACTGGGCATCTATATAGAGCTAACAGCAAGATTCTGACCCCAGGGGAGTGTGTGTGTGTGTGTGTGTGTCCATTTCCTGGTATTATTCTCTCTTGCTCCTCTGTTGCTAGGTAGCTGGTACATCTGGCAGTTGCCAAGATGAGGGTGCATGGGGCTGATGGGCAGCTGGTGGGGAGGGAGGCCGGATAGGGGTGAAGGACCCAGGCAGCTGGGAGCTCTGCACAGCGGCAGCCTTCTGCATCCTTAGCAGTGCCTGTTGGGCACACTGGGGTCTGCTTCCAGCTGGCTGCAGGGCTCCGGACCACCTGCAGGGGCAGATCCAGCCTCAGGCCGCCAGGCGAGCTCTTCTGCCCTGAGCCCGCATCGAGGGCCCCAGCTCCGCCTCCATTCCTGCCCTGCTTTTGACCGTGGCTTCGTGAGAGGCACCGACAGGGAAGGGACAGAGCCATCTTGGGATGAGTGTGTGCATGCGCGTTTGTGTGCACACGTGTGTGTGTGTGTGTGTGTGTGTGTGTGCATGTGCGTGCATGCTTGTGTTAAAACACTCCCTTTTCCAAGCTTTGGCTACTGCTCTCTGGCGGGTGGCTCTTGCGCTTTCTCTCTCTCTCTTTCTCTCTGAAAAAATTAAATGAATAATTTCTAGCTGATTTCAAGCGGTGCCCACACACCCTTGCCCTTTAGTGTTGATTGGATCCCTCCTCTCTCTCTCTCTCTCTCTCTCTCTCTCTCTCTCTCTCTCTCCACTCTCCTCCCTCCCTCTGGCCCCAGTTTGTAATCTGACACAGTGCACTGCAGTGGCTCTGTCTCTGTCTCTCTCTGGGAGCCCGGAGGCTGAGCACCGAGAACATCCAAGGTAGGCTGCGATTTGAGATTTAATTTTTCTCTCTCCTAAAAATAGCCGCTGCTCCATTCACCTTTCCTCTTAGAGCCGCAGAGACACGGGAGACAGGGGCTTAGTGGGGAACTCTTGGCCCAGGTGAAGTTTGCATCAGAAGGGTGTCCTTTGGCGTTGGGTGGGCAGTGGTGGCTGCCGGGGACGGAGGCTGCCGCGGGTGACGGTTGGTGCGGATTGCCACCGTGCTCCTGTCATCGTGTGGCTTGCCACCAATGGATCCTTGTCAGAGTGAAGGGAAGGGCCGGCTGGCTGGCTTCTCTCACCCGTACTGTGTCAGCGATGGCGATGACGGTGGCGCTGTGGCTCTCCCGGTCCTCTTGGGCCCCCAGCCTTTCAGAAAAGCCCCTTTGGGCAAAGTTTGACACCCGCTCTGCTAGGGCAGAGCTTTTGCAGAGGGCAGAAGCTCGGTCTTGGTTTCAGACAGAGTGCCCGGGGCCTGGGGACGACTTCCTGGGGAACGGCGCAGGGGGGAGGGGCGGACTCGCAGCATCCCAGTCAGCCCCGCCATCCACTGCCCACGCGGACCGAAATGTGCAATGTGAATTTGTCAAATAGTGTCCCGGAGAGTGGCTGCAATGGTTTGTTTATGGAGACAGATGTTCTCGGCACAGTGTGTGTGTGTGTGTGTGTGTGTGTGTGTGTGTGTGTGTGTGTTCACAGAAGCCTTTGCCTAGCGCAGACTTTCCTCTCCACCTGGAGAGGCAGGGGTTGCAGGTTTACCGGTTGGATGACCTGCCAGGACGCTGGTGTGGACAGTCAGAGGGAGACATGGCTGGCTGGGACCTCTGGGGAAGCAGTTTGGTTCTATCCCCAGGGAGGGCAATCTGGCTGTCCCCTGAGCTGACTGGGAGTGGATATCTGGGCGATTGGATCAGGAAGAGAGAGGGGAGATGAGGGGAAGAAAGAAAGGGGAAAGGAAAGGAAGTGGAGAAAGG
This sequence comes from Psammomys obesus, assembly GCF_907164565.1. Lineage (NCBI taxonomy): Eukaryota > Metazoa > Chordata > Mammalia > Rodentia > Muridae > Psammomys > Psammomys obesus. The sequence continues at coordinate 17,023,669 of NW_026590062.1, read as the reverse complement.
AGAGGGGGACAGAGGAAAAGAAGAAAGGAGGGAAAGAGAAAAGGAAGAGAGGAGAAAGAATGAAGAAGGACAAGGACTAGAAAGGGAAAAAGTGTGGAGGAAGGAAGAAAGAAAGGAGGGGGAGAAGAGAGGGAGGGAGGAAGGCATGGAAGAAGGAAAGAAGGAAGGAACTGGCATGTTTCTGCCTTCTGCTGGGTAGAGGGAGGCAGGTTTACTGTGGGGTGTCAGGACTGAACCTGGGGCTCCCTAGACCCTTCTGAAAGTCCATGTATTATAGAGCCTCAGAGTGTTGGTGGCTGAGGTGTGGGGTGAGTGGGTGGGGGCAGACAGGAAGGTCCTGTCTCAGTACCCTTCTGAAGGACACTGAAGAGGATGAGGGTGGGAGACAAGTCATGTCCGGAAGAGGGTAATGTCACAGGTGGAGCTGCCTGGTAGGGACAGGTGGATGTGGGGGAGTGTGGAAGAGGATTTGGTACCTAGGGCCTGGGCCTCTATGGCAGGTTGTGGAACCATTTCTTTCCTGTCCAGTTCTGAGCTAGGAGCCTAGAGCTGGGGACATCTCAGGTGACCCCAGGTGTGGAATGTGACTAGCATGGGACCTTTGAAAACTGTCCCATCCCCCCATTTCTCCCAGCCCTACTAGAGGAACTAGAGTTCCTCCAATGCCAAACTGGCTTCTTTTGAGGCTGCTGCTGAACCCCTTCCCCGACATTTACAGTTCTGTTGCATGGGTTCTGAGGCCAGGACTTCTGAACTCCAGACAGGGTGGCTCTTTAGGGGCGTGGTATGACAGAGACGGAATGGCTCAGCACCCAGGGCACAGAGCTCAGCCCTCCCAGTAATCCAGGGTGGAGGGGGCAGCTGGCCCTTTACCCTCTAACCCCACTGGCAACATATGGGAAGATGGGGAGGCTTGGGGGCTACCAGGTGCTTCCCCAGTGGGCGGTGGCCATGCTGGGCTAACAAGCCTGTCTGCAAAGACACACTAGTCCCTGTACGGACTCTATCGTGTAATGTATCAGGGGTGTGATTCAGGGGAGGGGTGAAACATCTACCTTTCTAAAAGTTCCCAGAGATGGCTGCTGCTGCTTGGGACCCCATGTGAGCACCCCTGGATTAGAGGGCCAACCCCCCCAGCACTCAAAGCAATTCTAGTGAATGTTCTCCTTGCTTGCTTAGTCTCTGGGGGTGGGGGGAGGTCACAAATGATGTGCTGTTACAAGCCTGTGCCGGCCTTCCAGGAGGTATCTAGACTTGTGAGTACCAGGCAGAACACAAAGACTCGGGGGAAAGTGGCCTTAAACCTCCTCTGTGCCCAGGCAGCTTCCACTGGTGCCATGGCAAGTTGGGTTCGTGTGTGTATGTGTGAAGGCATGTGTGTGCAGATCAGGGGGAAACTTTGGGGAATCGTTATCTCCTTCCACCTTATGAAGTTTTGGGGTGGAATTCACCTTGTCAGGTTTGGCAGCACGTGCCTCATTCATTGATCTCTCTTGCTGTCTTCCCATCCCCTTTTGATACAAATTCTGCTGTAGCCCAAGCTATCCTCAAACTCTTGATCCTCTGCCCCCAGCTCCCAAGGCCTGGGGTTACAGGCATGTATTAGCACATGCAGTTTGACATCAGCATTTGTTTGACAGCTTTCTCATCGTCTACTTCACTGACCATGCAGTTCCTCTGCGTAGTGTCACCCCCGAGGGGCTTGTGACACAGGGTCTGTGTTGTATAGCCTCTTTATCCAGCTCAAGGTTCCCCCACACTGTGAGATGTAGTGAAATGTGACAGCTTTATTTTTTTTTTTTTAATAGTGGGTAAGTATTTACATCATGTTGTATAGGTGGACGTTTTAAAAACCAATATACCAGTGTGGGCATGTGTGCATGTATGTGTATGTGTGTAAGTATGATTAGGGATGGAACCCAGGGCATTGCACATAGAAGGCAGATGCTCTAGCCATACCCCAACCCTTCACTGGGGGATTCTAGGCAAATGCTCTACCACTGAGCCACACCCTAGCCCTTCACTGGGGGATTCTAAGCAGGTGCTCTACCACACACCCCAGCCCCTCACTGGGGGATTATAGGCAGGGGCTCTAGCCACACCCCAGTCCTTCTCACTGGAGGGTTCTAGGTAAGCATTCTATTCCTGAGATACAACCCTTGCCTGCTCAGAACTACTCCTGAAAGCAAAGGCGTGTATAAAGCATATACCCCCCACTTCCTCCTCCTATCTAAACTTGGCATTCTGTCTGTCTAGACACTTATTTTGATTCCTCCAGCTCCACCCAGATTTGTCCACCACTGCTCCCTTTCTCTTTGCATTGAAGTTTGACCTCTTTCACTGTGGCCTTGGCCTGAGATCTCCTCATGGGCCGTGACTCATGCCCGTGGCCTCCTGCATCCATTTCTGATCTTCAGGTCACTCAGCATGACAGACAGAGTCCTATGAAAGCAGGTCCAGCCTGCTGTGTTATGGGAGCTCTGTCATATTTAGCATCTGTCAGAGCCACTGTGAGGTCCCTAGAGGCCCTGAGCACTCCTGATGGGATTGTGTTCTGTCCTTCTCCCTGACATCTTAGCCCAGAAGCCTCTACCCAAAGTTGACCACTTGTTCAGGGCTCTGCTCAGAGGTCACTTCCTTTAAGAGTCCCTCCCTGCCTGACCTGCAGGACAGCTGATGCCCTCTCCCTCCAGCACAGGCTCTCCTCTGCCACGCTCCATGGGCAGGGCAGGGCCCTTTGCTCTCTGCTGCCCTCTGGTGGCCTCCTTCTGTATGAGCACCGAGCATAGGGCACAAATGTCTTGGGCAGGGTCTTCTCCCACCCTGGTGCCCCACAGCATTCCTGAAGGGAACTAGACTTGAAGCCATGGTGACTTCCAGACTGCTGGCCCATTGCCGTTCACTTGCAGGTCAGCAGCACCCTGAGGCCACTAACTGTCCACTGCTCTGTGAGTAGCAGGTCAGACTCTGGTCTAGGATGGAGACGTTGATCTGAGTACCCAAAAGTGTAACCTCAGCTCTTCTGCATTTTCAGAGTTTACACAATCCTCAAAATTTTCCTCTTTTCTGTGGGTATGAGGGGAGCTACACTGGGCTAGCTGAGCCATTGGAGCCCAAGCAGAGCTTAGCAGACACTTGTATCCCTAGGGGCAAGAGAGATGAGAGGAGGTTCCTACTAGCCTTCAGACACCATCCTGGGACCACCGAGGTTATCCTGTGAGTTTCATTGCCATCCTTGATAGGCAGTTTGGAGCCCAGTGATAGTTGGAGACCAATGACACTCCCCTGGGAGCCAGGCCTATCCTAGAGGCTTCATGACAGTTGGTAGAGGATTACAGAGGCAATAGCTTCTATTTATTAAGTGCTTATACCGAGCATTTTTTCTAGAACAATCTCATTCCTTGAGAACTCTATGAGAATGATACGCTGTGCTCCCCCTTTTTATAGTGTAGAAACAGAAGAGAGACTCTGAAGGAGGTGCCTGTAGACTTCAGGTACCATAGACACCTAAAGACTGTGTTCTGTCACCTAGGGAAGGTCATTTCAGTTGGTCACGTGCATGGAACTGTTTCTGTTGTCACTGTGGGGCCCTCACAGGCCTGCCTTGTCTGATGCTGTGGTCAGTGATGTTCACTGTGGCCATGGTACCCAGTTGAACTTGTGTGAGGACTCAGACAAGGGAATTTTAACACCTCAGATAGTTCATTATCATCATGGCGGGAAGCATGAAGGTGCACAGGCAGAAATGGTGCTGGAGAAAGAGCCCAGAGTTCTACATCGTGATCAGCAGGAGGCAGGAAGAGAGAGAGAGTGACACTGGGTTTGGCTTGAGCTTCTGAAATCCTAAGGTCTAACTCTGGTGACATACCTCCTCCAACAAGGCCACACCTCCCAATAGTCTATGGGGCCATTTTCATTCAAACCACCTCAATCCCCATTTGTGTCCGGCAGATGGGCTCATGTTACATTCTGTGTTGTGTTGAACTTTGCTCTCTGATGGTAGGGGCAGCCCAGCCCTCTTGCACCCTGGCTCAAACGGTGTGCTTCTCTCCTTCTTGTCTTTGATCTCAGTGACTGGAGCAGTTGGGTAGACATGCTGTTTCCCTGTAACACAGGAGTGGTCCAGTGTTGACGTGGCTGGGTTTACACCCCTGGCTAGGTCAGGCTGGGTGCCCTGATAAAGGGAGTTATACTAATAGCCTACAGTCTTGAGCAGTGGCCCTCACCGCCTGACCCTGGAGAGTGTGTGGATCTTTGTCCCCTGTGAGCATGGATCAGAATTTCTACAGACCCTTCTGCAATGTGTGATATTTTTCCTTTCTTACAAGCTGCACTGTCAAGAGTGAATGCAAATCTAGTGGCCAGGGTGGGAGGGAGAGACCTTCACATTTTGGCTCTCTGTGTCCCTGTGTTGTCATGATGGGGGGGGGGGTTGGAGAGAGGTAGCCCTAACCTTTGCCACAGCCTGAGACTCTAACCTTTGCCAAACCCAGCACCCTGGCCATTCTTGGCCTTGCCCCGGGTCCATTGTAGTTTGGAGGCTTCTTTCTACCTTTTGGCTTGAGGCTCCATGGATGGATATGGGGTGTAGGGTACAACACAGGGCAGCCAGAGAATGGAATAACACAGCTATGCTGCTGCTCTCAATAACATCACTCTCGCTACCTTCAGGTCTCCTATCCCATGGTTTCCCAGGGGCGATTAGCATGTGGTCTTGGTTTGGCTGGAGGTGGCAAGACCGGTCTGGTAGCCTGGCTCTTCTGGCTGGTTGTCCCAGGGACAGCCGTGTCCCCACCTCAGTGTGGTTCTATGGCTCACTATCATAGAGGTGGGGACACGGGACCCCTTTTTTACTGCCAGAAGTGAGCAATGTAGGGTCACTTCAACACTGTCTCTGGCCTGAATTCTCCAGTTAAGGGCCACAAGACTCACTGCCATAAGACTTATTCCCCTGTCTTGGTATGATCCTTCTGTTTTCACCCTGGGGACATGGTTATCACAGAAGTTCCCCCAAACTCCAGTGTTGCTGGCTAATAGTGCAGACCCCAATAAAATCACTCTCTCTGCCTTCAGCTCCCCTCCCATGCCCACATGAAATCCTGCCTGCATTTTACAGACTTTATCTGTTTTCAGTAAGTGTGCTTTTTGAAGGCATGCATAATTTAATGTAATTGTAGATGAGGGCCTATACTTGAAAACTGCATGCCACCTAGATAAAAGTAATGTATAGATGGCACAGCTGTGATGGGTGAGGGGTGCACAGCCTTTCAAGTCTGCATCCTGACAAGCCTGTGCCCAGATGCCTACTGTGACATTTATTGCGAGATGAGGTTGGTCAGCCTGGGAGCCTCTGACAGTGATGCCCTCCCCCCAATCCTCCACCCCCCCCCGACTTTCAGAGCAACCTTATAAAGCAAATGCTTTACGATACTGACCATGATGAGGTCCCTATCCTAATCCCCTAGGAGTGCCAAAGGCTGTCAGGGAGGTCAGGTCTTACTTGGGGAAGTGGGGCTTTATCAGATGCACTCATACAAGTAAGAGGTTGGAGGTGGAGTCTGAGGCAGAGGAAAACACCCACAAAGCTGTGGGCCACAGAGGCAGGGCTGAGGTGCTGTGGCTACCTGAAGACGCCAGAGTGACAGCCACAAGAGGCGGTCCCCCAAGCCTGCAGACACTGCAATCCCGGCTGCATCTTGAGTGTTGGCACCTATGGTCCCAACCGTGAGGAGCCACAGCCCAGCATTGTTCTAACTTCTTGTGCAGCCCAAGCTTTTACTACCAATCACATTGTGTAGATGGGGAAACTGAGGCATGGAGGGAGCCGTGTGGGAGGGAGGAGAAGGGTGCTCTTCAGGGTGTCCCATGACATAAGATGGGACTTAAAAAACTCCCATTTAGGGGACACTTGCTTTTGTTTACTTAAAAAAAGTTAATTAATGTTTTTCTAAAGATTTATTTTTATGTGTATGAGTATTTGCCTGCATGTATGTCTATACCGTGTGTGCGTGCAACCACACACACACACACACACACACACACACACACACACACATACACACACACTCTGCCTGAGGAAGCCAGAAGAAGGTGTCAGATTTCTTAGAATTTGAGTAACAGGTGGTTGTGAGCCACCATGTAGGTTCTAGGACTTGAACTCCAGTCCTTTAGAAGAGTAACAAGTGCTCTTAACTGCTGAGCCGTCTCCCCTGTCTCTGTGTGTACTGGAGATAAGATGTCATGTATTCCAGGAGGGGGATAATTCTGCCTTTACCTCTGGGATGCTTGGATTACAGGTAAGGGTCCCCATGGCCTGTTTTATGTGGTGCTGGGACGGAGCCCAGAGTTTCAGGGATGCTAAGCAAGCACTCTACCAACTAAACTACATTTCCATACTTTTCTTTTATTTAAAAGAAGAAGTTGGGAGCCAACCGAATAGCTCAGCAGGTAAAGGTGCTTGCCACCAAGACGAACGGCCTGAGTTCGAGCCCCAGAACTCACACATTAGAAGGAGAGAACTGACTCCCCAAAATTGTTCTCCAATCTCCATACGGATTCTGTGGTATGTGTGTGCACCCACACAATAAACAAACAAATCAATAAATAAAACCACCAATGTAGTTTAGCGTTTTGTTTGTTTGTCTTAAACAAGTTGGGAGCTGGCTTCAGGAAAGCCTGGCGAGAAGGGCTGGTGGTTACCATTCTCAGGCAGGGCCTGGCATCTCTGTGCCTTCTCCAGGTGATGTAGGCACTTGATGTCCTTACTTAGAAGAAGGCTTCTCCAGCTTCTCCTGGGACACAGACAAGGAGATGTTTAAAAGGACTTTGCACAAGACCCTATATGAATGAGTTGGTGGGGTTCACTTTACCAGCCTGCACTGGGGACCCATCCCCTACTTCCGTCATGGTCAGACACCAGGCCTGTGCATTGCTGAGTATTTAAGCTCTGCTTATAGATTTTTTTTCCCTTGCTTCTAGGAGTCTCTTTTTCCCCTGCATCCCATAAGCTCCGTCTGCAACTATAATCCTATTTTACTCTCTTCTCCCTCAGCCAACCCCACTTAAAAGCAAGCCCGTGTACACTGTACATTAAAGCTATTGATTCCGACTCAGAATGTAGAAAGCCACCAGACCTCAGAGGAGGCCTTGGCTGTGCGTGTGGAAAGCTAATCAAGGTTCATGAAGGCAAGTCATGGGGAAGAGGGGGGTGGGTGTAAGACTTCTGTGGATCCAGTTGGAGGCCCAGCCAGGCCTGTCAGGGCTAAGCTGGGACAGTGGCCACCCAGACTGGTTACTTCCCAGCTCATGGAGGCAGTTGGCCTGGGAATGGTCAGAACTTACTCATCAGTGAATCCGATGGTGAGTGACATGTCCTGTGCAAACCTTTGATAGTCATTTCAAGACACTCTTTTCACTCAAATTCTAAAACAAGGGGTTTTCAAACACCAACAGCAGGTGACATTCCTCCTATTAGTGAATTAGGTATTCTTGGGAAGTCTGTGTAATGAAGCGACCTGGGAATGGCTGGGCAGAGTGGACCTACCTGGAGATAAATGGGGCCTGCAGGAGATCGGTAGAACCTGGGACCAACAAGAAGCAAGCCTCTCTCTGTCAACCAGCTCATTGCTGTCCACGGTTCTTAGTGGGACCACTGGCAGCCAGGATTACTTCTGGCTTCCAGGCATGGGTAGGAAACCTACTTCTTCTGACCTTGGAGCAGCAGTGTTTCACCGCAAAGAATACATTGCTGGCAATCGTAGTCTCCTCTGGGCCCTTGATAGAGACATACATGCCTCGGGCCACACTGGCACGCCTGGCCTGGACTGCTCAAGCATTTATTACATGAGGCCTCTACATGGTTGCTCCCCACTCCAGCTTTATGAATAGAAAAGGAAGCATGGAGAATTCAGATCATTCATTCAGAGTCACAGACTTTGTATCTGGGGTTGGGGAGGGGATCAAGACCCCAGTCTAGATGCTGATTCTAGAGCTTTCCATCATCACCATGGAGGATCTTGATAGGTGGAAACAAAGGAAGAATGTACACCCCCTTCAGATACTCATGCTCTACAAACCAGGCACACACAGAGACACTCCAAGCCAGCCCCTGTCCCCACAGCTCTTTGGTTGGGTGTGTGGTTATTTCTTTGTTATTGGTGTTGAGAGTTTGGGCATTTTCCTAGGAGCGCTGCACTGCACAGGTTCCGCCGTGGAGAAGTCTAGGTTTCTCTGCCCCTTGTAGTATAAACTGGCAGGGAATCCCAGAACTCTTCCATGCTGTGTTGCCATGGAGGGAACATGTAAAGCTTCAGCCTGCAAGCTTTACTTTTTGGTATTCCAACCCTCTCTGAGAATAGCCGTAAGGGTGGCATGCTCACCTCACAGGTGAAGGGGTCTATCCTTAGCAAAGGAGGATGCAGGGAACAGTAGTTATTTACAGAGGACATTGCCATCTCCCACTTTTTACTGAGAATGTGAGGTGCTCCACTTTGGAGGAGACACACAGCTCCACCAGCGTTGCTAGGGGAAGCCTTGGGAATTTCCTCCTGGCCTCCTCCCTACCACTCTGGTAAAGCCAAATCCTTGACAAGTCAGGACAATGCTAAGGTAGAGAATTTCTTAAGTACATAGGGATAGTATGTGCTTCAGATTTAAGGGGGAAGGGGAGAGGAGAGGAGAGGAGAGGAGAGGAGAGGAGAGGAGAGGAGAGGGAGGACAAGGAGAGGAGAGAGACCATTAGCACTTACCTCAGGAGGGTGTGGCCTCCTGAAGAGGACAATGTCTTGCTTCAGTGTCTCTAATGGTTTTGTACAGGATCTTGTGGCTTTTGAATGTCCATTGCCCAGTTGATGTAATTTACAATAGAGTTTCAAGATTAAGCAGAGTTTTAAAATCAAGTACAAAAACTGCTGCTTTGCTTCTCTTTCCCTCTTTCTCTCTGTCTCTCTTTCACTATTTTTCTGTCTCTCTCTGTCTCCTTCCTTCCTTCATTCTTTCTCTCTTCTTCTTTTTGGTTTCACACGGTTTTTCTATATAGCCTTGGCTGTCCTAGAACGTGCTCTGTAGACTGGGCTGGCCTCGAACTCCCAGAGATCCACCTGCTTCTGCAAGCACCACCACTGTCATCACTGTCACCACTACCAGGGCTTTTTTTTTTTTTAAATCTTAAAGAATTTTCTCCTGTAAATAAAACTGTTAGGTGGTTTTATGAGGTTCATTGTCGGAGTTTGGAAGGGGATCACCGTTTCATTTAAGGTCAACATCTCGAACCTTCTTCCCTGTGCACTGTCTGTTTCTTATTTTTAGCATCTTTGTTTGAGTTTATTTCACGAAGATAATCTCTGTTATCATTCTTGTTGACTTTTCTGACTCTCCTGGGAAATGCAAATTAGACCCCAGGGGGAGGGGCTTGCTGTCCTTCTCCCTGTAGCCTTAACTATTTCTTAACTGCCATGTCTCAGGGCTGTGGCACAGCTGGCTGCTGTGCTGGTTATGTTTACAGATGATCTGGTGATGTATGCTTGCCCAGGAGTGTGCGAGGGGGCCGCTCCACTCCCAATCATCACATCAGCCGTGCTCACGATCCTCCACAGGACCTATGTTTCAGTCCAGGGTTGTGATCTGCTGTTGGCAAAAATGGGATTGAGGTCAGGGTGGGGTCGGGGAGAGGGTGAGAGCAGGGAGGAGAATGAGGATGCTGAGCTGGAAAGATGCCTGGGTTGTCAGGAGACTTGTTCCTTTGAACCAGCACAGGCGCCTTTATTAATTAAAATGTAATAAATTAAAAGAGAGTAATGGACCTGTCAGGTTACTGTTTGTCATCTGCTGCTCAGAATCAGGCAGTTACAGAGCTTGTGATAATCAGAGAGAAGAAAGAGGTTGGTGGGGAGACAAAGATGGCATCAGCAAGGGGGTGGGAGGGGTGGGGTCTTTGGCAGTTCCACCCTAGGCCCATGGCAGTCTAGGCCTAGGCCCACATTCAGCTGCATCGCAGAGAACCCAGGCTCTGTGCCCCTGGTCTGAGGTTGGAAGCTTCCCTTTGTGAAAATAACAAAGGGATCTTGATCCTGAGAACCTTCCAGGGCAGGAGTCCAGACAGTCCCTTTTCCCCTTGGTGAAACCCAGCAGTCACCAACTATGCTTTTCCATTACAGCTTTTGTGGAGGTTCATGCTTGGAGGAGGCTGGGTGCTCAGTAAACATTCAAAACCATTAACTGAAAACAATCAACTACATTTTCTTAGGAAGTCTTTCCTGGTAACCTGGTAACGTCTGCATGCCAGCTGAACTTAATTTTTAAGTGTTTTTTTTTCTTTTTTTTTCTGACTCCTCTCCGTTGTCTGTTTTCCACTTCCAGAGACTAACTTTTGTTTCTATATTAAGTCATATAGACCAGGCTGGCCTTGAACTTAGAGATCCACCTGCCCCTGCCTCCCAAGTGGTGGGATGGATGTCATATGCCACCATGTTGACCCTACAAAATGTGACTTTTTTTGGTGTTTTCTGTTCAGGTTCTAGTCACCTGGTATGCTTGTTGTAATTTTTGTCACCTTGACACATCTGGGAAGTGGGTCTCCTTAGCTGAGAGATTGCCTCCATTGAGTGGCCTAAGAGCACATATGTGGTACATTTTTCGATTAATGATTGAAGTAAGATGACCCAATCTACAGTGGGTGGGAGGTGTCATACCTGGGCAGGTGGTCCTGGGCTGTATAGAAAAGCAAACTGAGCAAGCCAGGAGGAGCGGGCCAGTGAGGACATCCCTCCGTGGCCTCAGCATCAGCTCCTGCTTTGAGTTCCTGCCCTGGCTTCTCTTGATGGTGGATTCTTAACAGGTTAGCCAGATTTACGTCCCCCCCCCCCCCCAAACCACACACATGTTGCTTTCGGTTAGTGTTTCATTACAGCAACAGACAGCAAATGAGGACACCTGGGAATGTAGGAAAAGAAGCAAGCTGTAGAAGTCAGAAGGCAGCTTGAAGAAATCTATTCACTGTCCATCATGTGGGTCTCACTGAGTCATCTTATCAGCCTTTTTTTTTTTTTTTTTTTTTTTTTTGAGACAGGGTGACAAGGTTTTTCTTTGTAGCCTTGGCTGTCCTCGACTCACTTTGTAGACCAGGCTGGCCTCGAACTCACAGAGATCCACCTGCCTCTGCCTCCCTGAGTGCTGGCATTACAGGCATGCACCACCGCACCCTCTTTTTTTTTTTTTTTTTTTTCTTTTTAAACACACACACGCATACACACAGTGAGTGAATGATAATGAACCTGTTTGAAAGTGGACACTCTCTGTTTTGGGGGGTTTCTTCTGGAGGCTGGTCTTTCATCTCACTGGTGACATCAACCACTGCTGGGCTGCCCTGCCCTTCCTGTGTTTTGGGCTGCTCTGTGTCCTCTCTTTCTGCTTCTGTCCCTGGCACCCTTTCCATTTCACCCATTCCTCCTCACCATCCTCCCACTCCCAGCTGGACCATGGAGCCCCTTCAGTGGCATCCAGCCAGCTGGCAGGAGATACACACTTGTTGGTGTTGGAGCACATGGCCTTGTGGATTCAGCCAAGTGATAACTGCTTTAGCTGTGTGTGCTGGGCCCTGGGCCAGCATTGGGCCATCGTCTGCCTAGTGTCGAGTTATGGTCTTGGCAGACTTTCGTTCTCCCTACACAGTCATGGCCTCCAATCTCAGTAGATTCCTGAATTTATGCTTGGCACCCACCACAAGGTCCTACTGTCAGGACCAGCAGGCAGAGCAACATGAGTCCAACACCAGGGCCCTTGTCTGGGTGTCTGTCTCATGTGGGATGATGGGAAAGGGGACAGTGGCTTCATGGTTTCTCTGTGTGCATCACACTTCAGTGTTGTGGCACTTCCTGTTTGTGGTACCCCATGACTCAAGCAGCCGGAGGCAGGCAGAGGATAAATGTCACAGCTCTCAGTACAAAGAGGAGAAAGAGCTGTGATGGGTGTCATGTGACACACAGATGCGTCTTCATTCAGAAGGACCCTAGAGGAGGTGGGGGCTGTGGTCTGGAGGGCGTTCTAGCCAGGACAACTGCAGGGACCTCCAACGCTAGGCCAGTTAGGGTTTCTCTCTTGGAGGATGGCAGTGATCGTGATAGACTGATATTGGAGGCAGCTGGGATGTGCAGGCAGGTGAGTTGCAGGCTGCTTCCTTGAGATATTTGTTTCCAGGGGTTGTAAGCTCTGTCCGTGCTTCATCCTGGGAATAACCCCCAAGAGTAGAGTATGGCTCTTTCAGGAGGTTCCTCCTGTCTCTTGAGCATCACAAAGAAGGGTCCTCCTGGAGAGAGGCCAGATTTGCTAGTGCAAATGGAAGCCAGGCCATGGTGCTTGGATCAGACTCAGGGAGTCCAGGGAAGACAGTGAGAGGAGCATAATGAGATAGAAGAGCCCTACCACTGTGTGGCTGTCTCAAGCTTCCAGAGCAGAAATTTATCTTCCCATGGTCAAATTCAAGGTCAAAGAATTGTCAGGCCATGCTCCTAGGTAGGTGGGAAACCAAGGGCTCCTTCCACCCCTACTCCAGCTTCTGGTGGTCTGCATGCTATGCCTGTGGCTACACTGCTGTGCTGTCATTGTTCTTCCCATCCACCTAGTCTCTTCTAGGGACAACCTTACTAGCTGGAGTGGTAACCTGATCTTCATGTCATCTGAACTAAATGGGTAAGGGACCTGTTGCCAAGTAAGGTCACAGGATCTATGATGTGGAAGGAACTGTTCACCTCACCATAGCTACAACAGCTCACCATGTAACTCAGGCTGGCCTAGAAATGTGCTGCCATCCTCAACCTGTGGAATTACAAGCACGTGGAGACCAAATCGTCCCACCTTAAAAATGAATTACCTAGACCTCACATGGCCCTAGAGTAATTAGCAAATTAAAGAGGACTGCCCATTTCTTCCTTTCATTTCCTTCCTTCCTTCCTTCCTTCCTTCCTTCCTTCCTTCCTTCCTTC
>NW_026590062.1:16981469-17010682 GCF_907164565.1 Psammomys obesus | reverse complement strand
TTCCTTCCTTCCTTCCTTCCTTCCTTCCTTCCTTCCTTCCTTCCTTCCTTCCTTCCTTCCTTTCTTCCTTGTTCCTTCCATTTCTTTATTTTTGTTTTTGTTTTTATTTCTCCTTTTAACAGAGCCTTGATTGTCCTGGACTCTGTTTTGTAGACCAGGCTACCCTAGAACTCACAGACATCCATCTGCCTCTGTCTCCTTGAGTGCTGGGAATAAAGGAATGGGCCAACATGCCCAGCTGTTTCCTTGTTAAAAAGGAAATAATTTTACTTATAAATCTTTTGGGAACAAATATTTTGTTATATTAGGGCAATTTGTATCTGAAAGATGGATAATCATAGCTGTAACTTCAGAGTCCTATGGAAACAGGTCTTGCCTTTTTTAGTCTTAAAATTTATTATTTATTTATTTTAGTTTTTATTTATGTGTATATTGTGTGTGAGCAAATACCACAATTTGTGTGGGTGCTTTATGAAGAGGTTGTTAGATCCTCTGAAAGTGGAGTTGCAGGAAGTTGTGAGTTGCCTGACATGGGCTCTGGGAACTGAACTCAGGTCCTCCGTAGGAGCAGAATACACTCAAAACCAGAGCCATCTCTCCAGCCCCATGACCCTGCCCTTCTGAGTGCAGCCAGAGTGGGTCTCTTGTTACTGTGTGGTCCTGACAGAATGGTAAGGTCTAAACAGTGATTGGACAGTGCTTTTCATGGCATGGAGGAATCCATCTTGGTGGTGCTGCTGGCTTGGCTATAAAATGCTGAGCATACACTGTGCAATCCATCATTTTCATTTTTGATGCATTCTGAAGTTCTTGGAAGACTGCAGTTTCTTAGCATATTTCAACTTTTAAGACTCTGTTTTAGCTTTCAGTAGCAGCAGCTTCTATTAATTGTCCCCAGTGAGCCATGCATTATGGGGACTTTCGCTGTTCACATCTGTGTCTTGCTGTGGGTTAGGCCAATGCTAACAGCAGCAATGGCTAGAGACTTGTCTGGCTCAGTACAGAAGGTTTACCACACCACATGGAGGTATAGAAGCAGTGGGTGTGGATTTTACATAGCCTTTCAGGACCACGTGTCAACTGCCTATGGCTCTACCGTGTTAGAGGGCCCCATGTCTTCACAATAGAGCTGACAATAGGAATGAGGCTTCTGATCCCCCTTTGCAGATTCGGCATCCTTCCTGCAGCATCAGGAAGTCAAGTTCCTCCCAAGGCTCCACAGTGCAGATGTGAGATCCATCTTTATGAGGACACTGAGACCTGCCCTTGCCACATGTGTACCTATAAGAAATACTGGCCTGGGCTGTCACGTGGAGGAAGGAATGGGAAAAGAATCGACGCCTCTTAATTACAAGTGCTTGTAATTAACACCCATGACCTTCAATTCATCTGCAAGTATTGCTTAAGCTTGGCTCGTTAGCATGAGACCTGAGATTGACTTAAGAAAACTTCAGAAGCACACTGACAGGACCTGAGTGTGGAATGGGGATTCCCAGCAGGGAGCAGAGGGGCCAGAGTGGCCAGGGACTTGATGGGCTCAAAGCACTGTGGATGATGAGAACTTTCTGGAACCCACGGAGGTGGTTCTGGACAACACTGAGAGTTTTTTTTTTAATTAATTACACTTTATTCATTTTGTATCCCCCCATAAGCCCCTCCCTTCTCCCCTCCCGATCCCACCCTTCCTCCCCTTTCTGCATGCATGCCACTCCCCAAGTCCACTGATAGGGGAGGTTCTCCTCTTCTTTCTGATCTTAGTCTATCAGTTCTCATCAAAAGTGGCTGCATTGTCCTCTACTGTGGCCTGGTAAGGCTGCTCCCCCCTCAGGGGGAAGTGATCAACGAGCAGGCCAATCAGATTATGTCAGAGGCAGTCCCTCTTCCCATTATTATGTAACCCACTTGCACTGAGAGTTTTTAGTGTTACTGAATGATTAATATTACTGAATGATTAATATACAAGGCTGACATGTTTTTACCGAAAAACATCTTTGTGGAAGGACAAATGTTTTATTTACTCATCTTTGTTGGGTGAGTTGAGTAAATAAAGGGAGCAGTTGGTAATGCCTAATCATGGCTCCTTTATTTCTTTTAAAAATTAGTTCTTTGAAAATTCAGAACCCCCCCATACCTGCTTCTGTACCCACCCAATTTTGTGTCTTTTTTTTCTTCTTTAGTCTTTTTTAAGACCGATCTGTGCTGCCCAAATGTTCTTGGCTGTGTGGTCTTTCATTTGATGGTGGTCAACTTACCAGGAACTGTCCTCTTAAAGAAAACTCTCTCCAGCAGCTAACATTCACGCCACAGGTCAGGGTGGGATTGTGGGCCCAGCTTTCCTCTCTAGGTTGGGATGTTTTTCTGGCTTGGGCTTGCACAGGTTTCGTGCATTAGGCTGCGATTGCTGGGAGTTCTCGTGTGCAGCTCCCCTGCAGTGCCCAGGGATGTCTCCTTGTAGTTACCCACTTCCTCTGGCTCTTACACTCTCCTCAGGCCCCCCTTCTACAATGATCCCTGAGCCTTGGTTGTGGGAGGGTGATTTCCTTTAGGGCTGAGCATTCTGCAGCCTCTTACTCTCTCCACTTTGACCAGTTACAGGCCTCTGTGTTGTTCACCAGCTGCTGCAAATAGAAGCCTCTCAGATGACCTTTGAGTCTTAGTCACTGTTCTATTGCTGTGAAGAGACACCATGACCATGGCAACTCTTATGAAAGAAAGCATTTAATTGGGGGCTGGCTTACTTATTGAAGGTTAGTCCATGATTATCAGGGTGGGGAGTGTGGAGCAGGCAGGCATGGTGCTGGAGAAGTAGCTGAGAGTTTTACATCCTTATCAGCAAGAAGCAGGGGGTCAGAGAGAGCAGTTGAGGGAGAGAGGGAGAAGAGGTAGAAGATGGAGGGGGAGACAGAGACTGGACTTCTTGTGGGTTTTGAAACCTCAAAGTCTACACCCAGTGACACTCCTCCTCCAATGCCACACCTCCCAATTCTTCCCAAAGAGTCCCACTAACCAGGGAACAAGCATTCAGACACGTGAGCCTACAAGGGCAATCTTACTAAGATCACCACAGGTTGAGAGATGCGTCAATCATCTCACTGGGAATGATTGTTCCTGCTGAAGTTTCTCTTCAGTGTTCTGACATCACCTGCTAATCAGGAGCAGAGCGAGAGGGACAGCCTTCACAGCCCACAGCAATAACCACTGAAAAATGTCAACAGATACACTGCATGTCTCCTCTGCAAAAGGGAGGCACACCGGGGGCCAAACTGCCTCCCGAGGACCCCTGCCTTTGAGGCAGATAGTCACGAGTGTGTGTTGGCTGAGTGAGAATCCCATGTGGCCAGCAAAAGTCCATCTCTTGGCTATCTCTGTCCACTCATCCACACCTTGCTCTTCTGAAATGTGCATCTCAGCTATCATCCAGTGTGTGGGTTCGCCTCACTCCTTGCTGAGGGGGTGCAGTGGTGAAGTGGTCTGTGGAGAGACATGTAGGCCCCTTCCAAATGTCTTTCTTCTCTCTTATCTATGAAGTCACTGTAGGTAAGATTTCACACCCAGGAGCATCCTAGCAGGATGGATTCGGGAAGAGGAAACATTTACCTCTCAAAGAGGTGGGACTAAGAGACCAAGGCAGGAGGATTTCTATGTGTTTGAAGTTAGCTTGAGCTATGTTGTGGGTTCTGAGCTGGAGCGTGGTACCATGTCTCAAACAGAACAAAATGAGCTGGATGGTGGCTCATGCCTGTAATATCAGTATTTGGGAGGCTGGGACTGGAGGATTTCTGCAAGGTCAAGACCAGCCTGGGATACATAGTAAGTCTGAGGCCAGCAAGAGTGTTAATGATGAGTCTGTTTCAAAAGGCTGAAGGGGAAAACAAAACAAAACAAAACAAAAACCAGGCATCCTTCCTTCCTGTGGGTTTTTTTTTTTTAAATTAAGCATCTCTGAGCACTATCCACTCTTGATTTTCCACAGGTTGTTCAGGGTGCAGCTTATGGCCAAGGAAATTGATTCTCACCCTTGGCTCCTCTTGTCTGTAGAGAGAAGTCTGATTTTTCTTTCTCATGTTTAAAAGCCATTTACGAAGCTTGGATCTGGGTGGAATGTGAAGTGTTTTTCTGTGCAGCGTTTTGAAGTAGAGCATCTTTTTAAAAGGGGTAACTAGCAACATTTCCGGGTGGGGAAGTTTTACAGGGCAACACTGCCATCATAGGCACTGTCCTGTCAGGGTGCCGGAAGCCCCTCTCTGACAGGGCACTGCCATCCTGACCTCCAACACTGTTGCTAGTCCTCAAAACAAAATACAGATTTTAAAAGAGTGTCCTCCTGGAGGCTGTTTCTCGGGGCCCCTCCCGTCCTCCTGGTAAATGGTTTATTAGAAGCCAGTCCTGGGGCAGCAACCTCTAGTCACCTCTGGGTTCTGCCCTGAGTGCAGCAGAGATCAGTCATGCTGGCCCCAGCCTGCCTGGAGACAATAAAAAGGGCTAGCTCCCGACTGTGTGTGAGGTACCGCTTGGTTAGATTCCCTTCTCACCCTGGGCTAATTCATCGCTTTAAATCCTGTATCCTATCACCCGATCTTTTTGGGAATTGGGCAAGTTATATTTTCTTTATATTGGGCCATTGCAAGGCCCTGCAGCTGGTAGGTTTAGCACATTCACAGTGTATCAACACTCCCACCATCTCCGTCCAGGATTTTATCCTCTCTCAAAAGAAACTGGGCACATCAGACTCATGTCAATTCCAGTTGAAAGTTGAGACTGGGAGCATTGGCCAATTTATTAAATATAGTTTTAAATATTTATTCATGCATCTGGTATGTTTAGATCCAAGCCATCCCCCATTCCCTGCAATGCACCCCTTCCTCTATTTCCTCCCAACTTCATGTGCTTTTTCTTTTCTTTAAGTCCACTGAGTTCATGTACTGCTTCCTGTATGTGCATGGGTATAGGGCCATCTACTGGAGCATGGAGTGGCATCTCAGGCACTGAAGAAAAATGATGTTCCTCTCTTAGTAGCCTTCAATCACCAATGGCTTATTCATTTGGGGTGGGGCTTTGGGAATCCGTCCCCCCACTTTTTCCCCATTGGGCTCCTGTATAAAAAACTTGGCCTCATACTCACCATGCAGCCCATGTGGTGGCATTTGGAAGACTTCGACTTCCAGACTCAAGAAGAGAGCCAGGCTCTTTAGTGGGTGGCTGGGTACAGACCCAGCCGCTTCGCTCTGGCAGCGCTTCTGTTCTCTTGGGAGCCTGGACAAGGAACTGCTTTGAGGATGTTCCTGGGCTAAGCTCAAATCAGATAAAGGTATCAGTGTAGAGGCAGGCATGGGGCGGGCGGGGGGGTTGGAGGAGGGCCGGTGAGTGGGCTGAGAGCAGCATAAACCCCTAACTACTGAGAGGAGGGTTTATGGAAACAAGCGGCCTCCTAATGAGGGTATGTGGGCAGAGGAAGATGAACTTAAGAAGACTGACCTATAAGATGCCCCCACAGGACCTGCAGATAAACTATGTTGTCTAATTTGAATTAGGTCTCCGTGTTAAACTGGAAGCCCAGAGATGGTCAAGACTACCCCAGGTTTATGATAGTGTTCTTAAAAAGAAATTAGGGGCTCTGCAAATATCTGCTCCCCTCCCTCCCTCTCTCCCTCCATTTCTCCCTCCCTTCCTCCCTGAGACGCCTGGATTGAACACAGGGCCTTATTTATGCTAGGCAGGTGCTTTTCCACTGAGTCACATCCCTTTTTGTTTTGGATCCTCCTAAGTTGCCCAGGCTAGAACTCACTCTGTAGCCCAAGGTTTCCACCCTCCTGTCTTAACCTTCAAAGTAGCTGCAATGTCAGGCTTTCATCACCAGGCTCCTCACCCTACTTCCGAGCGGCTGCAGTCTTTATTCTTCCATAGCCCCTGACCAACCTCAGAATCTTTGCTCCCCCACCTCAGGATGTCTCAGTCTTCTGTTAGAACACCTGAGGTTTGCCCCACGTGGCAGCCTGGGTAACCGGGGAGCCCTGCCCTTCCATCCCACCAGAGAAGGCACTGCGGGACAATCTCAGGGGACAGTGACCTCATTGGATTGTCAAGAAAGGGATCTGGAGGGCCAGGAAGCCGCAGAAAATTGGGGTTTGGATCCTGTAAAGTCTCCTCACATGAGCTTCAGTCTCCACAACTGTCTGAAGATGGTGTTTAGCCACCCTCCCTGCTGGTGGGAGCCAGTTGCTTATTTTCATAAATAATTGCGCAGATAAGTGATTTAATTGACTTAATGAGTCAGATTGTGAGAGTCGGATCTGGCTGAGAGTATGAGTGTATTTCCTGCTTATTCCCATCTCTGACTGTGGACCTTTCCCTGGAATCAGGGATCTGAGGGCTAATGGCATAATCAGTCCTTGGCAATGAAAACAGTAGAAGGCCCATCCCAGGCTGGTCAACCAATTCAGATTTTGAGGTTTCCTTTTGTCCCCGGGGATTGCATTCCTGGTATCAAGCCTGCTAAGCAAGCTGTCTGTCACTGGGCCATGCCCCCAGTCCTCTTTTCTTCAATTATTATTTTGAGACCAGATCTCATTAAGATGTACAGGCTGGTCTTGAACTTGAACTTGAACTTCCAGCCCCCGGTTCCTACGTAGCTGTCATGACAAGTATGTGTCACCAGGCACATACTTACAAGTGGTGTCGCCAGTGAACACTAGAACCAATCAGTGAAGGCATTACACATTGACTAGTCTGTAATGTGATGCATTCCACCAGAAATTTTTTTTCTTTACATGGCAATCTTATGTGAAATGTCCTGCCAGTCTTTGGCACTCTCACAAGCACCGGGAGGAGCCATTCAGGCATGCCTTCATTAAACATGCTGTCTTGGGGTTTCTATTGATGTGGTAAACACCACCGAAAGCAACTTGAGGAGGAAAGGGTTTATTTCAGCTTATAGGTTCCACATCAAGGTCATCATGAAGGGAAGTCGTGGCAGGGACTGGAGGCAGGAACTGAAGCAGGGACCATGGAGGAGACATGTTTACTGGTTCACTCCTCATGGCTTGCTCAGCCTGCCATCTTCTATAACTCAGGACCACCTACCTACAGTGGGCTGGGCTCTCGCACATCAATCATTAATCAAGAAAATGCTCTACAGACTTGTCTAAAAGCAATCAGGTGGAGGCGTTTTCTCAATTGAGGTAGAGTTGGCAAAACCAGCTTCATAACCAAGGATGTTAGAAACGTCTGCAGGTTTTGGTTGTCATAGGTTGGGTAGACCTCATGGGCCAGGGACAGTTTCTGTTTCCCCTCCCTGTAGACACCAGCTCATGCCCAATGTCCCCAGGCCATCTATACATCTGACTTACTCATTGTTTGCAGATCTCTGGGCTACCCTGTCTGCTCAGCCTCAAGGATCTGTGCATAGGGTAGATAGCTCAGCCCGGGGAGGCGCTGTGGTCACAGCGGGCTCATGATACCAGGACGTGGGAAAAGCCTCACTTGGTGAGGCCATGAAGGGACTCAGATATGAAGCTTCTGTGACAGAAGGACAGGCCACCCTGCCAGTCTGTCACCGGTGTGGATGCCTGTCCCTGTCCGGAGTCCTATTGGAGATCTCACTCTATCTGTGATTGTCTGAGCTCCAGTCCCAGCCAGCTCAGGAGAGAGGTGGGATGTTCATTCCTCCCTGTTGGGGGCTCCTTCCCGTTCCCCAGGCCCTCTGAGTCTATCTGTCTACTTTTTGGAGCTGTTGACCAGCTGTTAGGGCTGTGGGACACGAGGATCTTGAGGATTTACACATTTGATGATGGCCCGTGAGAACTTCATTTCTTTTAAGAATATTTTTTCGTGTGTGTGCACACGCATGCACGCATATCTGTTCACATACATGCTACGGCCTGGGTGTGGAGTGTGGAGATCTTGCAGAAGTCAGTTCTCTTCTTCCATCATGTGGGGACCAGGTGTGGACCTCAGGCTGTCAGGCTAGGCAATGAGTGCCTTTACCCACTGAGCCATCTTGCCAGCCCTTCTTTTTTTTTCTTCCAGAAGATTTATTTATTTTGTTTTATGCGTATGGGTGTTTTGCCTGCATGTATGTCTATAGACAGCATGTGTGCAGTACTGGTGGAGGCCAGAAGAGGGCATAACAGCCTCTGAGACTACAGTTGCAGAGGTTGTTAGCTGCCATTGTGGGTGTTTGGAACTCAACTGGGTCCTCTGGGAGAGCGCCTGGTGCTTGTAACTGCTAAGCCATCTCTCTGGGCCCACTTCATACTTTTATTGTGTGTTTTTGTTTTTGTATTTTTGTTTTTAAGGCATAATCTCACTGGATAGCCCGGGCTGGCCTGGAACTCACTATTTAGACCAGGCAGGCTTTGAACTCACAGACACCCTCACCTAGGTTTTATGCCTTTTGGTACTGTAGCTGCCTATAACCCTGTGAGTGTTGAGATACAGGGCTTCTGCCCACACTCATGTGTGGCTTACTGCTAGTGACATCCGGCTGGTGGATGCCCCCAAGGGCTTCAGGACTGCACCAAGCCAAGCCTAACCTTCTCTTGCAAACAACTGCTGATTGTCCCACCCTGGAGGACTTCCAGTTAAACAATATACCTGTTGATGAATCTATGCCCATGAGTTACCATTCAGTTAGAGCCAGTCTCATGAAGAACACAGGCGGCTTTTCGTTTAGACATAATCCCAAGCTTGCTGTGAAGTTGGAAGGACTGATCCTGTGAACCTCCTATCACTTGGGGTCGTGTTTCTTCTCTGTTTTCCCTTCTCTCTTCTTTGGCCTGGTGGTAATGGTGGTGGTGGTGATGATGAAGTTTATGGTGAACTCCAGAACTTTCTGTGGGAGAGGAGGATGGGTGAAATTTCATTGTGCAGATGAGGCTGGCATGAAAATCTTGGTCCTCTTGCCTTAGCCTGACAAGTGATGAGATTACACATATGTGCCTCCATGCTTGCCCGATGTAGAACGGAGAAGAGGTGAGTCTAGTTGGAAGTATGTGGCTGGGTGTGCGGCCCTCTGAGGGAATAATGCTGAAGATAATGCTGTACTAGGAAGAGAAAACCATTATGAAATAATCAGGCTAGCCATCCATGGTGGTGCATGCCTTTATCTTAGCCCTTGACAGGCTGAGGCAGGCAGGTCTTTCTTGCCTTACAAGTCAGGCTGACCTCCAACTTTATAGCAGCTGAAGGTGACCTCGAATTTCTGATCCTCCTGGCTCCACCTCCCACATGCTGGGATTACTGGCTCATACTACCCTAATCACTTTTATGTGGTGCCAGGGAGTGAGCCTTGGGCCTCATGCACGCTAGCTAAGCCCTCTACAAAGCCCACCACCACCACCACCACCACCACCACCACCACCATCACCACCACCACCATCACCTCCACCACCACCACCACCACCACCACCTCCACCACCACCACCACCACCACCACCACCATTACCACCTCCACCACCACCACCTCCACCACCAGCCCTGTCTATTTCTGTTTCTGTTTCCAGACTGTCTGCAGACCAGCTGATCTCCACTAGAGATCAGTCCATGGGCTCACCTGGCCTCTTCTCTCTCCACAGTTTTAGCTCCTTTACTGACAGTGAGAAGCCTGGATTCACCCGACACAGTCTGTACGCTGAACGGCGTATTCCTTGAAAAACATTGCTGGTGGCTTTCAGTTAAGCTTTTGGTTGTTTTAAGCCCTCGGGTCCATAATCTTCATACCACCCAGGTATGTTTCTGGGATGCCCCACTGCCTGGCTCCGGCCTGCTCATGAGGTTACAGCTCCAGGGAAGCTCAACTCAGCTCAGCTGCTCCTGTTTTTTGTTCTGTTAAGTTCCTTCTCTCACCTGCCAATTTCTCTCTTTCTGAATATGTCCTTGGTACCAGAGCCTCTGACGAGCTTGTTGCCTGGAAGTATGTCACAACGAAGTGATTCCCTCTTTGTGTGCACCATCCCTAGCTGACACACAGGGAGCCCCACTCAGTAGAGCTGAGGAAACCCATACCTTCACAAGGCACCAAAGGTCCACCCGCCAAGCCAGCCTCCTGTTCCTTCACTCCTAGTCTCAGGACTATCTGAGGCAATAATGACACACTCACACACGTGTGTGTGTGTGTGTGTGTGTATACATATATATACAGGGATAGATACTGACACAACTTCAAACTCTGACATGGTTCCAAGCCAGAAGGACTTAAGAGGAAACTCCTGGGAATGCTCATTCCTTTTCCTTCCCCTCATCCTTTCCCTTCCCACCCAGCTGCTCTTCCCTCCCTGTCCCTTCCCCATCCCGAACAGCTACCCTCCCAGCTCCACTTCTTTTCCACCTTCTGCATACAATCAACCCATTCATTTCCCGTTTACTCCCTTATGTTTCTTTGTGCACAAATAAGCACACACGTGCACATTCTCTTCTTTAAAAATTATATTTTACTTATTTATTCTATGTTTTTGTGCCTGTCCATCAAAGTATGAGTATGGTCAAAGAACAATTTATAGGAGTCAGTTTTCTCCCTCTGGACCTGGGAATTGAACTCAGGTCATCAGGCTTGGCAGCAAGCTCCTTTGTCTACTGAGCCATTTTGCTGCCCTTTCTGTATTGCTTAGCGCCTTGCACAGTGCCCTCATTTAACAGTATACCTAATTCATTTGCACAGGAGGGGTATGTTCAAGGGATTCACTGTGTAACCTTATGCCCATAGCTAACAGTGCTGAAGTACTCCCAGTAACTGCTTAGTAGTGGAGAGTAGTTCTCCCGGATACATAATGATACATACATACAAGGTGATACATAATGATGTGCTAATGAGCTCGTCAGCCCTTCCACAGTGCACACAAATTTCAGGGTAACATCTTTTCCACAATAAATGCATTCATTTTTGCCAGTCAATGAATTACAACCCCCTCCTCATCTCAGTTACTTTTCTGATCGATGTAACGACTACGTGGAGTGCAGTCAGGATGGTGAGAGCCACGAAAGCTGCTGTTCATCTCGTAAGTCTGTTTCTCACATATTAGTGAAGGGCTCATCTGGGCCTTCCCATTGAGGAAAGGCAGGTTTTACCCAGAAAATCCATCTTTCGAGCCAGAGGCATTGACGCCCTTCATCAGCATTAAGTCTAAGGCGTCTCTAGCTCATGGGGATAGTGCCTCCCCCATCAGCCGTGCTGGGATTCCCATTGCGAATCTCTTCAGTTAAAGCCTCTCTGGAAATTCTCTCATACTAGAGAGATGATTGAAAATCCAGTGGAGTTGGCAATCAAGTGAATTCAAGGCTAGCCTGGTCTACATAGTGAGTTCCAAGACAGCCAGTGCTACACGGAGAGACCCTGTCTCGAACTCTCCCCACAAGAGAGTAATTATCACCCTCCCCGAGCCTGTACATATCCTGGAGACGGGTGCACACCCCTTTGTGAGGTGCACCTTCCCTCCTCCTTGTGTCCTACAGTGCTTGCCCATGGGAAGATATGAGCCTTTATGGCTATTTCTGACTCTTTGCCATTACTTAAATTTTAATTAGAATTTTTATTAAAATTATAATTTTAAATTTGTGTGTATGTATGTGTATGTATGTATTCATGTATATGCAGGTTTCCCAGGAGACTAGAGGCATTGGGTTCCCCAGGATCTAGAGTTACAGGTGGTTGTAAACTGCCCCATGTCAGTGCTGGGAACTGAACTTGAGTCCTCTGCAAGGGCAGGAAGTCCTCTTGCCTGCTGACCTATCTCTCAATTCCCACACTTAGTCATCATTAACAAGGCTAGTTGGAGCACCTAATGCATGCATGTTTTTGTGGCATTACAGATAATTCTTACTGTCTTGAGTGTAAATTACCAGCAGCAGGGTTGCTGTGTCAAGAAGCAGACACTTAGGCGATTTTTTTGGAAGACCCCCGCAGAATGCCGTTCTCAGGAGTGTTTGGGCTACTTTCCTCACGAAGTTTGCTGCTACTCTTTGTCATTTTTGCCAATTTGAGAGAATCTAAATACAGTTTTAATAGACATTTGTTTAACCACAGGTAAAGTTAAATATATTCTCGTGTATGTGTGTGTGTGTGTCTATGTCTGTACTGTATGTGTATGTGTATGTGGAGGCATGCATGCACATATATGCATGTATATGTGAAGGCCTGTTCTGTGTACTGGAGAATCTGTACACAGATCCGATAGCCACACTCTTGGTTTTGAATGAGTGTGTTTATTAAGCATATAGCCAACAAAAGTGAAATAAAAAATAGCAAGTAGGAGAGAGAGAGAGAGAGGAAGGAGAAGGAGGAGAAGGAGGAGGAGAAACAGACAGTAAACTATCATCCAGTCAGGAGTTTAAAACATCCAGCAGAGAAGACTGGAGTAGGCTGATTGACAGATAAACACAGGCAACATCATCTAATCAGGGGCTTACAACATCCAGCAGAGACCAACTGGGGAAGGAACAGCCATGCTGGGGTTCCCATTGAGAGTCTCTTTCCATTGATGAGCTTTGGGCTTGCAGTCCCACTTCAAGCATTTTTACACCACAGGATAAGCGTCATTGGTCTCTGCTGGAAAGGTTCTTCTTTTAGCCAATCTCAAGGGGGCAATGTGCTCTTGGGCTGTTTTGTTCTTCTTTCTCCCTGCTACAGGGTTAGGGTCCAGCCTGCCTAGGGAAAGGAATTTTAGGCAACACTTGAAATAAAAATAGTTGAGTCTGGGTAAGCAGGGATCTGCTGGTTTCCAGAGCCTGCTTTCAACAGGCTTAAACATTAAGCACATGGAAGTTTAGCAATATAATGTATACCACAAGGTCGACATCAACCTCAGGTGCCCATCCCAAGGACATCAGCCACTTTGTCTATTTTTTCAATTTAAAACAATATTTTTATGAATATGGGTATTTTGCATGCATGTATGTCTGTGCACCTCATGAAGGCCAGGAAAAGGCATTGAATCCCTTGGAGCTGGAGTTACAGCCAGTGGGAATTGCCATGTGGGTGGGTGCTGGAAATTGAACCTCGGTCCCCCGCAAGAGCAGTCAGTGCTTTTAACTGATGAGACACTTTCCCAGCCCCAGTCCACTTTATCTTTTGGAGGCAGGGTCTCTCACTAGTGTGGAACTCATCCATTTGGACCTAGGCTGTCTGGCCAGCAAGCTCCAAAGATGCATTTTTTTTGGCTCTGCCTCCCCAGCACTAGGATTATAAGCATGTACCACCATGCTTGTTTTTTAAATTTTGGATTTGGAGGATCGAACTCAGGTCTTCATGCTTGTGTGGCAAGCACTTTGCCAACTGAGACATCTCTTCAGACCACGTTTTGAGGAGGCTATTAGTGTATGTGCATGTGTGTGATTCCTTTATGAACCCAACTCCCCCTCCCCATGTATCTCTATGTGTTCTTTGTTCTAGAATATTCTCCCTCTTAGCTGCTATCTTTCAGTGGGAAAGGTAATGCTAGGAATAAAGACTGGAGACCTTGCCCTGCCTACTGTTCTGTGTTCCCAGGGTGATGGATTTGGACCTACCAAAGTCCAGAAAGTTCTGCCAGCAGGTGCCTAGGCTGCCTTGTCCCTTTGGCAGGTGTCTCTTTTCTTCATCCTCAGCATGGTTGCTGTGTCTTCTGGGAGAGGTGGTGCAGATGGGGGAGACATGCTGACTTCTGGTCCATCAGTCCCTTCAGCCTGTTCTCCATCCTCTCTGTCATTATCTTGACAACTGCTGAAAATAGCCCACCAGTTCTCTCTTGCTCCCAGCACCTGCTGTTTAAGCTGATTGTTCCCAACTTGGCTGCGCATTGGAGCTGGCCAGGGATGGTTTAAAATAGCTAGGTATGTTTCTTTTCCCCTTCAGGAGATTCTGGCTAATTAGTCTAGATAAGAGTTGGCCTGTCCAGAGTTCTGAGTGCCTCCAGGTGGCTCCCATTCTTAGCTCCACTCTGGGCTAGGGAATATATGAGTGAAAGCGGGCCAAAAAGAAGGAGAAGGCTTGAATTCTGCACCCACACCGTCTCGTACTCTGCGTGGTCAGCAGGATTTTTCCAGAACGGGTTATTTCCAGAGCTCCCTGGGGCACCTGCTAGTTGATTCAGAGGGTGGGATCTGGACCCCATACTACCCAACACCCTCTCCCAGCCCCACAGCCTGCTGGGAAGGGAGCATGACTTTCTCTTACAATGGCTCCTGCCTCTAGCCACCAAGGACCCAGAGTGAGTGACCACAGGCTGCAGCTCCACCCTGGCCTATAAATATTTAAATGACAGTTTGGCTTTCAGAGCAAGTGCGTCAGAAGCCAAGGTCAAGCTTTTTGACCCTTTGTCAATTTACACAGTGAAATATGATTCCACTGGCTCCTATTCTCAAAAATCCTTTGTGGCCACCTTTCCCATGGTCCAAAGGGTGGCTTTGCCTCTAGATGCAGAATTCAGAGCAGGCAGGCCCACCTGCAGTGACTGCAAATATATAAATGCAGGCAATAAGATTTGTTTTCTTGCCTACAGAGTCAGGCCTTGCTGGCATAGGCTTCCGCTTGCTCCTTCAGCACTGGGGTGGATGGACAGCTCCTAGCCCAGCTGGGCGCAGGCGTGAGCTATTTACTGAGAAGGTTGCCAGAGAACTCAGGGGCCCTGGCAGTTAAAAGCCCCAGCCCAAGCCTTCACTACTTCTCTCCAGGCTGCTAAGCCTGACCTCAGCAGACCCACAGGCTCCAGTCTGCCAGAGCCTCCTTCCTGTGTTTGACAAAGCTACTGCCTGGTACTCCGGGGACCTGCTGTCAGCTCCTGTGGTCCTTTCAAGGCCTCTGGAAGGTCATCTGGTGGAGCGCTGGAGAGGGTATGTGGTGGAAAGGCTGGCACCCGGGGATTCGGTTTCTAACTGTTGAACACACTCTGGTGAGCTGTGGCCTGGTGCACGCCTAGATGTTTTTCCATGTATGTTGCTGTGATAAAGACACCCTGACCAAACTAACTTCATAGAGAAAAGAGCTTGTTTCAGCTCACAATTCCAGATGCCAGTCACATCACACATGCAGTCAAGAGCAGAGAGAAGTAAATGCTTGCTCACCCGCTCGCTGGTGCTCAGCTTGGTTTCTTCAGTCATACAGTTCAGAAACTCCTGCCACAGAAGGCTTCATATCCATGAAGACAATCAAAATAATTCCCCACAGGTGTGTCTACAGGCCAACCCAATCTACATGGCCTGCCCCCTTGTTGAGTCTCAGGGCTGAGACAGGAGTTCAGCTCTGGTTCTGTGCCAAATCTCCATCGTTCTCCACTTACACAGCTTTTGTATCCCAGACACCCCAGATAGGCCCACAGGACAACCCAACTCCTCATCCAGACTCTCTTCCTGCATGATTCCAGGTTGTGTCAAGAGGACAACTAAAGCTAATGGGCCTATTAGCATAGAAATACCTAAGGCAAGACAAGCTATTACCGAAGGAAGGACTAAAGAATGGCTCGTTGGAGGGGTTGCTTCTAAGTAATACTAAGGGTTGGAAACTGCAGATTTTGAGAAACTCAGTTAGAGCAAGTAGGATGAGCACACAGATATTTATAAAGTAAGAGTTTATAATCAGCCCTCCCCTCCCCGAAAATACCATCTCAGCCGGTCAGATCATCTCTGCTGCCTTGGGTCAAATTGAATGCAGATGATGTTTACTTTGCTCAGATGGTGAATATTCAACTTTTAAATCATTTCCGGTGGTTTGGATGAGAAATAACCCTTATAGGTCCATGTGTTTGGATGCTTGGCTCCCAGCTGTTTGGAGGTGTGCTGTTTGGAGGAGGTTATGGAACTTTTAGGAGGCAGTGCCTTGCTGGAGGAAAGTTTGTCACTGGTAGCAGACTTTGAGGGTTTATAGTCTCCATCCAATTATTGAGTGTATGAATTCCTTCCCTCCTTTCCTCCCTCTGTCCTTTCTTCTTGCCCTCCCTCCCTTCCTCTCTTTCCCTCTTAGTATCTCTCTCCCCCTCTCTCCTCCCTCTCTCTCTTCTGTCCTTTCTCCTCCATGGTTCTTTTTCTCCTTCCCCTTTCTCCCTCTGTCCCCTTTCTTTGTTCCCTCCCTCTCTACCCCCTTTCTCCTCTCTCATCTTCCTCCCTTCTCCTCTTCCTCTCTACCCCTTCTCTTCTCCCATGTCATCTTCCTCCCTCCTCTCCTCTCCTCTCCTCTCCTCTCTTCCTTTACTTCCTGCTGCTTTATCTATATGGCTGAGATGTGATCTTTCAACTTGGGGGCTCCTGTTATCATACCTTCTCCGTCATTATGGATTCTAGTCTTCTAGAACTGGAAACCAAAACGAACTCTCCCTTAAGTTTCTTTTGGCTGGTTGTGGCATTTTTATCACAGCAGCAGAAAAGTAACTAATACACTTTTCTTTGTTTGTGCAATCGTGTGTGTGTGTGTGTGCGCGCGCGCATGCAGGTGCCACAGTGCCCACGTCGGGGTCAGAGGACAACGTGTGAGATTTGCTTTTCCCTTTCTACTATGTTGGTTCTGGGGACTGAACTTCAGTCGTCTGGTTTGGTGTCAAGTGCTTCCACCCACTGAGCCAGCTTGTCAGCCCCAGATGGTGAATACTCAACCCTACCATTCATTCCTAAGCACTGTCAGTGCGGTGGTTGGACTGGCTGCTCCCTGCCCAGTCTTAGCTGCACTTGAAGCTTTCTGTCTCCCAGTCTGGGCCTGCAGGTGTCTGTAGTGGGTCTTGAATGATTCCCTCTTCTTTGCTTTCTGGCTATGATGGGTTAATGCAGTCTCTCCAGAGCAGAAGCTCTTTCCTCAGCACCTTTGAACATGGCCTTGTTTGGAAACAGGATCAGTTTTCACAGGTGCAAAGTTAGTTAAGGTTATTCGGTGGTCCCAACCCAGTGTGGCATGTGTCCTTACAGAGTGGGATTTGTCACAGGGACATACATACGGTAGTACAAAGACGGTAGGCAGCTGTACTCAAGTGGAGGAGTGCAATGTCTGATAGAGGCCTGGGACAGGCTTAAAGCAGCTTCTCCCATTTGGCCCTCTACAGAATCCAGACACCGTCAGCTTGAGCTTGAGTCTCCTGCTTTTGAAACCAAGAGACAGAATGAACATCTTTGTCACTGAGCTCCCAGCCTGTAGCACTCTGCTATGCAGCCCCAGGGCACAAGTTCCTGGCTCTGTCAGGAGAGCAGACATAAGGGGGACAGTGCTTGCCTCACACTGTCAAGACTGGCCCTGTCAGGGATAAGAAGAATTTTAACTTTTGCCATCCATGGTTTCCTGTGGCTCCTACTTGCTTCTAGTAAAAGAGGACACATCTCCTCATATGAACCCTCATGATTCTTGCAGGATCTGTTCTTGCTTGCCAAAGTGATGTGATCCCACTTAGAGGGACATCGTGATGTGTGTATGTATATGTATGTATATGTGTGATTATGGGTAAGTATATGTGTGTGTATGTGTATGTCTGTAGTTGTGTGTGTGAATTATGTGTACGTATGTGTGTGTATGTGCATGTGCATGTATGTATGTGTATGTGTGAGAATGAGTGTGTGTATGTACATATGTGTGTAAATATTTGTGATTATGTGTACATATATGTTTGTATGTGTATATATGTATATGTGTGTTTGTGTGTGTGTGTCTAATGGTAGGTTTGTCTTGTAGGCCAGTTTCCCAACTTCAATACATACTGCTGGTTAAGACTGGGACACAACCACACTCAAGAAAACAGAGAG
Source organism: Psammomys obesus (assembly GCF_907164565.1). Taxonomy (NCBI): domain Eukaryota; kingdom Metazoa; phylum Chordata; class Mammalia; order Rodentia; family Muridae; genus Psammomys; species Psammomys obesus. The sequence goes on along the minus strand of NW_026590062.1, from coordinate 16,993,000 downwards.
TTTTAGAATCTTTTCTTTTAAAAAGAATATTTAAAAACAGCCTAAATATTCAACACTGAAAATTAGATGAAAAAAATAAGGTAGAAGCAGAACAAAAGAGCAAACAAAGGGAAAAATCAGAAAATAATGAATTAGGAACAAGCAGTAGAAGCAGAAATTGTATTTTCTAAATGTTGAAAAGACTTACTTTTAATTTTTATTCATGTGGTTGTGCACAAGTTCAGTGCCGGAAGAAGCCAGAAAGGGGGAGTCAGATCTCCCAGAGGGTTCACAGCCACAGAGGGTTGTCCTCTGTAAGAGCCATCCCTACATGTTCCTGAACCATCTCTCCAGCACGCAGGGGGAAGGTTTTCCAGCCCGAGGTACACTGTTTTCATTACAGTGTTCAGTGTCCCCACCACAGTAGCTTATTCTCCCAGGGAAGGAAGGGCAAGGCTGCATTTCTATACTTCCTGAAAAGCACCATGAGCTTGTACGTCCAGATTCCCAGTTCAACTAATCCACTCAAGCCGTTAGGAGTCCTTTACCAGAGACAGTGACAGGAGACAGGGCTCTAGAAGGGCTAATGGGAAAAGATCAGCTCAGAGGTCATTGATGTCTAGATCCTGTCCAAGTGAAGCTGCCGAGTGGCGTGGGTCACCTCTCTGCCTTTATACCAGTCTGGAGACTTCATCTGCGCTGGGATGGGCCAGTACTGTGGACAGCTCCAGGGCCTGAATGTGATCCTTGGCTGTGTATGTACTTGCTTTTCCACGTCCCACGTGCATTATTTGCTTGTGTCACTGCTGTGACAAAATGCCCGATGCAAAGGCAATTTAAGGAGGAAAGGGGTGGAATGCTGACTCCAGCTTTGAGGGTGCAGTCCACAGTGGCGGGGAAGGCCTGAGGCAGCAGCTCAGGATGCTTCCACAGTTGGGAAGCAGAGATGAAGGACGGTGCTCAGCTCGCTTTCTCCATCTTACGCGCTTCGGGATCCCAGCCCATTGAATGGTGATGCTCGAACGCAGTTGTGTGTGGGTCTTCCTGCTTCAACTAACACAATCTAGAGGCTCCCTCACAGACAAGCCCAGAGGTTCTGCTCCTAGGTGATTCTAGATCTTCTCAAGCCAGCACTGTTATACCACGTGACTGCAGCTAAGCAGCTTCCCTTGGTCAGGCGGAGACTATCGCCACCAGGTGGTAAGGATGCAATGACCTCAGACCCAGGGTGCTCAGAACTCTGCCAGGCCCGTGGAAGAACTCACACTCACCCTCACTACCATTATTATGCCTCCTCTCTTGTTATGGTCTTCACATTTCACCCTAGCAGCTACTTTTTTTTTTAGCTTTATCTTTCTGAGCACCTGAAAGTTGCCCTAATAACCATGCGGCTCGCAGTTCTTTTGAACCTCCTGTGGCTCTCCCTGTATGTATGTATGTGTGTGTGTGTGTGTGTGTGTGTGTGTGTGTGTGTGTGCGCGCGCCTGTCTGTATGTGTGTCTGTCCCAGAAATACCATATACAAGTGTGTTTCCATGTAGAGCAGTGGATCTCAACCTGTGGGTCGTGACTCCCAACGACCATCAGAAAACAGATATTTACTTTATGACTCATAACAGTAGCAAAATTGCAGTTATGAAGTAGCAATGAAAGTAATTTTATGGCTGAGGGAGTCACCACAACGTGAGGATCTGTGTTAAAGGATCACAGTGTTAGGAAGGTTGAGGACCACTGCTGTAGAGCAAAATGGGAATAAACTGAACTTTTTGGAACACAGCATATCAACAGTCCCTCTGGAGAGCCTCAGTGAAGAGCCTTAAGGAGGCAGGAGGTTCCCAGGAAGCAATGGGGGTCGGGTGGAGTGGGGATGCGGTAATTCACCCTGCCCTAGACTCTGGCTCTTTTCCCCTTATAGAAATAAACAGGTCCCAGGCTCCCTCTGTCTCTGCTTAGCATCCTTGCCATGACATTTACAAAGCAGCTATTTTAAAGAATGAAAATGCCTGCTGTATGAATTTTTGTTCATGAAAATGCTGCTTGAGATCTCTTTGGCATTTTCCTCTGAGGTCGGCCACCCAAATGTTTTGACCGGCAATTTTATGGTACTGCGTGCTTTAAAGTATAGAAGTCATGCTTGTTTGGAGGGAGAATCTCTCCCTGCCACTTCCATTGGTCCCCAGAAAACAATGATTATTTAAAAATACCCCTTGAGGGGTTGGGGACGCAGCTCAGTTGGCAGAATGCTAGATCCATGGCACCAAACAAACCAGGCATGGGTGGCACAGGCCTTTTGCAGAAAACAGTGAAATGGCAGAGGGTCTTTCTATCCCTGAGCAGACAGGCGCTTTGCTGGCAGGGTTTGAAGAGAGCAGCATTGGTGACTGAAGGGCTTTCTGTGTGCTTCCCATTGGGTGTCTAATGCTGAGACAGGAGGGTGCTCTTTGGAGAAACAAACTTGTGTTCTTGCAGGGGATGGGAGACTCTAGCTCCCCCTACCATGGCTTGTAAGGCATGGGAAAACCTCTTTGTTGAACCCACAGAGACAGACAATGATGTGCTGTGAGCTGATTGTTTTGAAGGCCATGCTGCCTGGCGCAGGGCTGCCTCAAGTAGGAGCAGCACAGATGTGCTGTTAAAAGCAGTTCTATTTAAGGCTGCAGAGCGGAGGAGCGGATGACACAAAAGCCGAAGATGCTCGAATGTGCCCTGAAGGATTTTTAAGAATGGCGTTGGCAGCTGGCTGTTGGGGGAGGGGATAAACTGGGTCCCCAGAAAGCATCTGCCCCTGAGGGGCAGAAATTGCCCTTTGAATACCTTGCCAGCTGCCTGCTGGACCCTTTGGTTCTGGTGCTGGCAGAGTAGACGGTCAGCTCTTTCTTGACACAGTAGCCTGGGGATCTTTATCACTGAGCCATGAAATCAGTACAGGATTTGTCCCTTGGTGCTGGCATGTCTCTGTGTTTGATATCTGGGCTCCCATGATGTGCTGTATGCAAACACTGTCTTCTCTGATGTCTGCAGTACTTGCCCTATTTAAATTCTAGCTGTTTGCTCTCTGGAGCCCATCGGTGGAGGATGTGGTGGTTTCTATATCACCTGGCCCTTCGTTATGAGAGCCATGGGTGGGTGCATTTTAAGTGCACAGAGCCTAAAGGATATTGCGTTAAGCAAAATAAGCCAGACACAGAAAGACAAGGACTGTACATTCTCCCATACAAGAAATTTGAAAACTTAAGATCCAAGCCTGGCAGAGCATGCCTTTAACCCCAGCACTTCAGAGGCAGAGGCAAGTAGAAGCCTCTTTTAGAGACTAGACTGAGAAAATCAGGCATGGTGGCTAATGGGATGAGAGATACTTGTCAGTGTCTCCTCCGGGGCACAAGTTTCTGTCTCTGCATTGAAATCCACCCATTCTACTGGCCTGCAATAGTGGTAGGGGAGTTGTTTGATTCTCAAAGGAGGACCATGTTCCCAGAAAGTCTTAGGCCTGGGTGGGTTATATGACTGGCTCTAACCAATGAGAATGGGTTTATTGCATGCATATGTGTGTGTATATAATGTGCATGTGTGTGGTTCTGCATCTGATTGTAGCCAGGTGAGAGCACCCTCAACACTCATATTCCAGGGAGGCCTAAAGCTGTGTTGCAGAGGACCTGAAATGCCAGCATCTTACTTGGGGCAGAGGTGGGTTAACACTATCACCTTAGCATAGCTCTGCTCCCTTCAGCCACTCCCTTCTCCGGAAGTCTCTTCTCTGCAACTCCACACACTCCAGCTGAATCAGCTAGCTGCTGCAAAAGGCCTGCAAGAGACCAGGGTTCTGTTCCTGGGGCTTTTAACTTAGAGGTTCACCGAGAATCATGATATCCACACGTCGTCACAGAACCAGTGATAAATACAGCCTCTGGGATCCCATAATATTTAATTCATGATGCTTGGGACCAGTAATCACTGTGTGTTCCATCATGTGTATAAGTGTGTGTCTGTGTACATGTGTGTGCTGGTATGCCTGTGCCTGTGTGGATACGGACGCCAGAGGTTAAGGTGTCTTGATCAACTATTCTTTATTTCGAGACAGCGTCCCTCACTGATTCTAAAGCTTGCCCACAAGAATAGACTAGTTACCACCAAGTTTCAGGGATCTTCTTGTTTCTGTGCCTGGTTGGTATTGGAGTTACATAAGTAGGCTGCTTTGTCTGGCTTTAAAATGTTTTAAAAAATAGGTATTTTTATTTTATATGTATTTGTGTGTATGTGATGGGTGTGTGTGCAATCCCTGGAAAGGCCAGAAGAGGGCATCAGATCCCTCTGGGACTGTAGTCATAGGGGATTATAAGCAGCTATGTGGGTGCTGAGAACTGAACTCTGATTTTCTGTAAGAGCATCAAGTACTCTGAACCACTGCGCCAGCTCCCATTCCTCTGGCATCTGGAGTTTTAATGTGGCTTCTGGAGAATCTAAACGCTGGTCCCATGTTTGCATGGCAAGTCCTTTACTGACTGAACCACCTTCTCAACCCTACTTTAAAAATATGCTAATGTCAATAGTTTTTACTTGATTAGGGCTTCTTTGAGAGAATAAGAGTTTAGGAAACAGTTGAGTCACCCCTATACCTATCCAGCCAAAATGACAAGCTACTGCTGGTGTTTGTAGCTGGGGTCTTACTTTCCTGGGCTGTGTAGAGGATGTGGCTGAGTGTATTTTGGGATATGTTAGAATAGCTTTATTTAAATACTCATGATTATTAATATTCTGTGTTTAAATGATACATTCTGTGCATAGTTTGAAAGGGTGATTTAATTATGTCTACTGTTTTCATTCAGACAAATTAATGCAAATGAAAATTTGATGTCAAGGAATGTTTCAAAGGCATTTGGTGAGCAGCCAAAGGCCTCTCACCGGCATGCCTTCCTTCCTGTCACCGGCCCACAAGGCTCTTCCCCTGACAGCCCTGGGAACATTTTTCCATCTGTAATTTATTATAGAATATTCAGATACAAAGAAATATAGACACTGGGGTAGAGAGATAGCTCAATGGTTAAGAACACCTGCTGCTCTTGCAGAGGATCCAGGTTTGGTTCTCAACACCCACGTGGCAGTTTATAATCTATAACTCCGGTTCCAGGGGATCTGGTGCCCTCTTCTGTCCTTTTAAGGCACCAGGCATTCATGTAGTGTGCTTATATACATGAAGGCAAAATACCCATATGCTTATAAATAGAAATAAATAGCAACTAGGGCCATGTTTGCTCCATGACAATCACGGTTTATGTTTTGGGCTACCCTGTAGCTTTCCTATACAATGATATGTGAGTGTGTGTATACATACATGCTTATGTGTACACGTCCTGTGTGTTCCAAGGGATCCTATCGGCTCAGATTGTGGGGGACTAGGCTGGGGACTCACCCAATGCTGCTCCTCAAGGTATCCATCACCCTGCCTTAGGGTGCCCATCACCCCTATCTCAGGGTGCCCATTATCCCTATCCCTGCTGACTGTAGAGTGTATGCTCAGAGTCTGGCCAGGCAAGCATGGAAGGGCTTGCTCTCTTAATTCTAGTCAGAAGGAAACAACTATGCCCAATCCTAAAATCCACACTGGCCCTGCTTGGAGCCTGGGAGGGCTCCTGTATGGTGAATACAATCTCCAGCCCAGCCAGTACTGACATCAGCAATGTGAGGCTCAGGGTGCAGAAAGGCTGGATACCCAGCATACAGGATAGAGGCCTTTCAGGCCCAATGACTTAGGCTGGGCTTTCCAGGGTTGGCCTAGGGTTTCCTCATGTCACTCTCCAGAGTGACCATGACAGGATCTTGGTCTTGGACACAACACAATGCCCCTCCCCATCTGTACATCATCCTCTAATTCTAAGTTGACACCCAGGCATGGTAACTCAAGCAAATTAATTTCAACTTGCTCTTCAGACCCCTCGAGATACTGAGCGTTTTAACCTCCTCGATCCATGAGGGCTTGCTGTAATATTAGTTTTCTTAAGTGGCTAATAAATCAGGGTTATGCAGAGTCAGGGTCTATGTGCAGTTATATTTCAAGGCAGCATACAACCTGTGTTGCGCACACACACACACACACACACATCTGCTTTAATAAATTAAAGAACAGCTGGGCTGTAAGTCATTACAATCACAGTTTAGCTTCAGACTTTTGTGCAGTTTTGAGGAATTGGCCTCCTTCTGGATTTTCTTCCCTTATCCTGCAGGGTGGACTATAGATTCCACCAAACTAGGGCCAGGCATTTCTGCCCTTGGAGGAGGAGGGGTGCTAATGTCTGCTTGAGTTGCCTGTGTGTGGTTTTAGGAAGGTGACTCTCTGGGCTCGTGCCTCAATGCCTCCGAGCCTGCTCTCTCTCTCCCCCCTAGTCCTGGAATCTTCTATAACAGTGCAGAGACCCTCAGACCTCAAGGGAGAATGCAGACAGGTATAGAGGTCAAAGGGGCTCTAATGGATCAGGCAGTGGTTAGACATAGGCTCTCAGCATCTGCTTCTGCAGTACGTGACCCTTCACCCCTGTTTGTTTGCCAGGCTTATCTTACCAGCTTAATGGCTGTCAAGAGTGTTGCTCTTAACTGTTGGGTCTTAGGAGGTGTCAGCTCAAGGTCCCATGACAGACACAGTCTTCCCCGAGTAGACACTGCTGTATGACCCTACTTGAAGTTTCCTACTTCTGTGACTCCAAACCAGCACCACAGCAGCCTGTTCTTGTGCTCAAAGTCCCACTGGCTCTAAGGTTAAGGTGGGGACTTCTACCATAGGTGACAGAGACCAGAACCCAGGTCGGCGCTTGGCAGCAGGGCTCAGTGCCAGGCTTATTGCCAAAGCATGCTGTGGGTGGCATCTGGCTTGCTATCTGTGCACACTTGCATACATCACATATATAGTTCACACATCTCACTACACACACACCACACATACATGCACACACACATTACACACTTGCATATATAACATATCACACACACACACACACACACACACATCACACGCATACATGCTGTTTCACCTGGAAACAGCCAGCTGACACCAATCACCCCTTTCTCCGTGGCTTATCCTAGCTACCTACATCCTTACGGGCAAGAAGAAAGCCCCATGGCTAGATAGGTATAGACTGGCCAAGTTAAAATCTCAGGACCTTTCCTTCTGAGCTGTACCTCAGTTTCTCCACCTATAACACACAGAGACAGTCTCAGCGCCCACCTCAGGCGTCTCTGAGGGTTCCATGAGACACTCTAGTTAAGGTGCCTGGAGCACAGGGCTTAGTGTTCGATGAGTTCTCACAGTGCCGGCCGCCATTCCTGTCCCAGGAGTGTTAACAATCGGCATTGAAAAATGAAGATCAAAGTTCCCAAATTATTTCATTTTAGGAAAATAAACACCACACGCTAAATTTCAGTTTGGAGAGAAGCAGTTGGGCTTGGCCTGTAACAGAGCCATGTGATTGTCAGGGGCTTTTAGTAGCAGTGAAATTAAGGTTGATGTAAGATGATTAACCTGATGGGTTGGCTCCTGGGTAGGGAGGCATTTAATTAAACTCCAGGCATTGCTTCTGGGGAGCTGCACTTGAGCAGGCGTCATCCCAGGCGCCCAGCTCTCTGCTCTGCAAGCTCTCTTCTTGAGTGACAGTGGCAGTTCCAGTGGTGGGCCCTCCCACCGTCTTCTTTGGCGTCTTAAGTACCACAACAGACAGCCCCAGACAGGTCCCAGTACTGGGCACTGCCTGGATCCTGCAGGTGACCATTGCCAGGGATTGGATATGGAGGTGATGCATGCCATTCAGAGCCTATCTCTGTGCACAGTCTGAGGTGGAAGCTGCAGCAGAGGCAGAGGACTCCTGACATACAGGGAGCTTGTAAGTGTCTTTTAAAAAATTAGTTATTGTGGTATGTGTGTGTGTGCACGTGCCATGATGTGTGTATGGAGGCCAGAGGACAATTTTTTTTTTTTTTTTTTTTTTTTTTTGTGGAGTTGGTTCTTTCCTTCCACTTTTATGTGGGTTCTGGGGATTTGAACTCAGGTCATTAGGGTTGTGTGACAAGTGCTTTGCCCACTGGGCCATCTCGCTAGCCCACAAGTGTCTTTAGATCTCTGGAATTATTTTATTGATGCCTCTCCAGGGCTCAGAACAGGCTGACTCCTTTTCCTGGGGGAAGGTTTTATCTTGCTTTCAATTTTCACTCGCTAATGCTCTGTCATTCACGGCCAAGTGGAAACACAAGACATAAAGTCTTTAATTCAACAATGGTTTCAGGCACTTGAGGAGCCGGCTGCCTCTTGGGGATGAAGACAGCTTTGAACACAGCGTCCCAGCTCTCGCTGTGTGATGTGTGACATGGACGAAAGTGAATGAACCTCACATACGTGGGGTGGAGGGAGGCGGGAAGAGCCCCTTCCCTGAATGGTGTAGCTACTTGTTAAATGCAGAACAATAGTAGATAATGGCTGGTGGCAGTCATAATTTTAGTCATTTAAAAATTAGGCTTAGCTGGGTTGGAGTGGCAGTTGCCTTTAATCCCAGCATTTTGGAGGCAGAGGCTGAGTTCGAGGCCAGCCTGGTCTACAGAATGAGTGCTAGGACAGCCAGGGCTACACAGAGAAACCATGTCTCAAAAATTAAAACAAACAAATAAAGCAAAACCCAAAACCCAACCAACCAAACCAAACCAAAACAACAACAAACAAGCAAACACAAAAGACTTAATAAAACAGAGTTTTAGGTGTAAAGATAAATTGATACAGAATTTGGAGTCCCATTTCCCCACCTTTTGTTTTCCTTACCATCTTCTGAGTGAGGTACATTTTGATGTAAGTGAAACCTGATGTTGGGATTTGTATGTCCACATATCCATAGGTTCCCAGAATTGTACGCCCTGTGGGTAGGGGGACCCACAAGGGAAGGGAGAGACAGAGTAGAGAAGGCAGTGTCTTCTGGGCCCTGTTTATTGTGGAAACACGAGATTCCATGGTAGCTCTGTCTGTGTGACTCACCGTGACAGATACGCCCCGTGCTAGCAGCCCCCATTTACAGATTGAATTTCCTCTCTATTGACTGACATAAAGCCGCTCCGGAGCCTGGGGCTGTCCATGAATAAGTAAACAGTCTTCCGGCCTCGTGCAGAGCAGAGCTTAGCAGCCAGGGTTGGAGCTGAAGGCAGCTGGTGAGCCCTGGGGTGCTGGAGGGGAGGCCTGGCCAGACTTCGGGAGCCAACGATCCCATATTCTGTAAGTATCTGCTACATAGGATGGGGAGAGCCAGGTGAGTGCCTGAGCTTCTGCTTAGCTGGACAGACAGAAAGCCCAGCCTCCCTGCAGGCTGTGGCTGGCAGCAAGAAGTATTGCTGGACCCGGTGGGGGGACTTTCCCGCCTACATGTATAACTCACACCTCCAGATCCTCCGGGCTCTAATAATGCTTTAAATTTTGGTTGTGATCTGTGGACTTAGCTCTAGACCTGTCTCCAGGCCAATGTCAGCCAGGAGAGAACTTTGGCCTAGAGGGGTCAATTCATGGAATAGATTTGCAAGGAAGGTGTTCACCCTCCTTTGTCACCAAGGACAACGCGGGCCTCACAAGTAGACCCTGTGGCAGGCTGCATGCTGCCACCCCTCAGAAACTGAGCTTTCTGAGACTGGCTTTGCCCTTGCTCACTTAAACATCACACCCTGCCTATTCACCCTTAAGATGTCTTGGGCAGAAAGTCTTTCCTCTGCTGCCTTTCCCATTTGGGGGACAATGATTTTCAAGTTTTAAGGCTGGCTGATGAGCCCAGGCTTAAGCCTATGGAAGAGTTTTGAGGGAGAATAGAATTGGCAAATGGTCAGGAGGATCACAGCATTTTCCGTTGTCCAGTGTTAGTGCATTAGCTCATGCCCTCTGAAGAGCAGAGGGTAGTTTATTTTGTCAGTGTGGAGCGAACCCAAAGAAAGAGACTTACCCTTGTGGTAGGAGGAACCCTCAGCTCCTCTCTGGTCCTGTTTATTCAGGGCAGAGCAGGTGGCCTGTGTTTGTGTATGTGGCTCAGCACTTGATGGCCACAGTAAAAAGGTGCATCAATTAATCATGGCTTCTGCTCCCATCTCCTTACGCAGCTCAGTTAATTAAAGCTCGGCATGAAAGTGATAGCCTAGCTCTGCGCTCAGTGCTGCCATGCACATCCTCTCAAAGCTGTTATCCGGCCGGACCACTTTTGAATTAATAAGCCTAGTTCCCAGGAAGCCTTGGAGAGCCGTTTCCCACGCTTCGCAGCCAGGAGCAGACTATCCAGCCGGCTGGGTGGGACATTAGCCCTTGCACAGGAACCAAAAGGATAACAGTGAAGCCAGTTTACTGATTCTATGCAGAGACCCCAAGTTCATGAAATGTACCATGGAACTAGGAATCAATGTTCTAACAACACTTAGGTTTAGGGGCTGAGAAGATGGTTCCCGTGGATAAAGAGTTTGCCAAATAAACGTTAGGGCCAGAGTTTGGATCCCCAGAAGTCATGTTAATGTTGGGTGTGCATGGTTGCCCACCTGTAATTCCATCCTTAGAAGGTTGAGACAGGCCATCTCCAGAGCAAATGGGCTAGCAAGGCTATCAGTATCCGTGAGCTCTGGGTTTGATTGACAGACCCTGCCTCAGTGAGTAAGGTGGAAGAGCAATAGAGGGCGATTCCTGACATTGACCTTGGGCTTCCACATGCATGTGTACACACATACCCATGTATGTACACCCCCACACATGTAAAAGCATGCCTACATACGTAGGAACATCACACACCTGAAAATGGAGAGAGAGAGAGAGAGAGAGAGAGAGAGAGAGAGATCATGCATTTGGAGAAAGGGGGGAAGTTCCTGGAACTTGCAGGCTAGAATGATTGTTGTCATCCTGATTCTCAGTGGCTTTCTTGAGAAAACATGTCTCCAAGTACTGTGTGTGTCAGAGGAGGGACTGGGATGCACGGCATCCTTAGGTGACATCTGACACGTCCCTGACAGTCCGAGGGTCACACTGGAGGGCTGCACTTGGATGCACGTTTTGGGTGTGCATGTGGTGTGTGTGCATGTGTGGTGTGCGTGCACCTGATCTGTGGCCTTGGTCATTTTCCTTGGTTATGCTCCACTTTACATTTTGAGGAAGGTGTGAGACCAAAAGAGGAACAATAGCCCTTGCAGGTTAAAGGGAGACCGAAACAGGAACTATATGCCTTGCAGATTAAGTGACCTTGAACCCAGAGCTAGCCAGCTTGCTCTAGGGATTCCTAGATCCAGGCGCTGCAATTACAGGCGGGGCTGTAGGCATTTACGTGGGTTTTAGGGATCTCAGCTCTGCTCCCCACATTTTCTGTGAGCCGTCTCCCTAGCCTTGCACTTAAAACAGTGTGTTATTATTATTGACTGCACGTGTGTTTGTGGAGACCTGAGGGCAAGCCTCAGAATCCATAAGCCTTGCTGCTTGTCTCTGTCTCTCCAGTATAGGCATTGCAAGTATGCACTACTGTCTGTCTGTGTATCTATCTATCTATCTATCTATCTATCTATCTATCTATCTATCTATCT
>NW_026590062.1:16980304-16981459 GCF_907164565.1 Psammomys obesus | reverse complement strand
TCTATCTATCTATCTATCTATCTATCTATCTATCTATCTATCTATCTTTTTAATGTGAGTTATAGGAACTGAACCCTGGTTCTTTGAAAGAGCAACAAGTGCTCCTAACTGCAGAGCCATCCCCCCTAGCCATATACTGCTATTTTTTGACTAATCAAATTTCGTAAATAAAAAAATAGCACTTTGTGCTATGACAGATGAGTGGTTCTCTGGCAAAGGTGATTTTGTCTTTCAGGGAAAATCTGTTGAGAAAGAGAGGGAGGAGAGGGAGAGGGAGAGAGAGAGAGGAAGAAAGGGAGAGGGAAAGAGAGGGAGAGAGGGAGAGGGACAGAGCTAGCTGATTTTAGGGTTGCATCTGGTTTTAGGGTTGCTGCTCAATCATCTACTCTGAGAATTACCTGCCTAAAATGTAGACGCCGTGAGGTTGGAAGGTGTTACCCACTAAGAGACGAGGAGTGGCCCATTACCTCCACAGCCTACACACAGGGTCTAGTAGCTACTTTGCTCAAGGCAACAGTTAGCATTGAGGTTGTTGTCATGTGACCCAGCAAGCAGAAGGCATTGCACTTCTTCATCGTACAGTTTAGCCAGGCGGTGGTGGGCGGTGCACACTCCTTTAATCCCAGCACTCAGGAGGCAGAGGCAGGCAGATCTCTGACTTCTAGTTCAGCCTGGTCTACAGAGCGAGTTCTAGGACAGTCAGGGCTACACACAGAAACTGTCTCAAAAACAAAACAAAACGAAATTTTATTTTCCTGGAGTAACTCATCACCTCTCATTGTAATTATGCCATCTTCTACCGAGATATTAATACTTACTGCTTACACCACGCCTGGTGGTGCAGACTTCCCTCCTTAGGCTGTCCCTAGAGCCTCTAGCCTCTCCCTGAGGCCTCGTACAATTAGGACAGAATTGCATACAATTGGTTGAGATGAGTGGCTGGATACTTGAGTGAGGGTCCCAAGAGGTTCCTTCTGTTTAGAGAGTATCAAAGCCAATAAGCCCAGCTGGGATGAACTTTGGTGAGTTGGGCCAGGTGAATTCCCACCCTCCCCGACACACACTTCTCTGCAATAGTTTTTTTCTTTCCTTCCTTCCTTCCTTTCTTTCTTTCTTTCTTTCTTTCTTTCTTTCTTTCTTTCTTTCTTTCTTTCT
>NW_026590062.1:16947241-16980294 GCF_907164565.1 Psammomys obesus | reverse complement strand
TCTTTCTTTCTTTCTTTCTTTCTTTCTTTCTTTCTTTCTTTCTTTCTCTCTGTCTCTGTCTGTCTCTGTCTCTGTCTCTCTTTCTCTCCTCTGCTTTGGCCAGCTTGTGGTGGGCAGAAGAAAGCTTTAAGGAGTTGCTTCTCTCCTTTCACCATGTGGGTCCCAGGGATGGAACCCACCCCTCGCCTGCTGAGTCACGTCCTTGAACCTTGAGTTTTAAGCTTTTCTGTCAGTCACAGACATCTATTTGGAAGGCTTCTCTTGAATGCAGAGTCGTCATTCTTGGGGGCGCTGCCTGATCATAGTGAGAAGTCTAAAAAGCTTAGCAGGTGTCAGAGGCAGGCAGTCTAGATGGCTGCCAGGAGATGCAGAAGCATCTGGGGCTATGGTAGGGAGGCCTTTGCTCTGAATTAGCCTTTAATAAACTTGGTATTTCCAGGCTCGGGGCTAGCGAGGTTGCTGTGGGGTGATGGTCAGATACAGGACACCTTCGGAGTTGAGAGCAACACCCACAGATAGATTCTTTCTCTGTTTCTAATGTGGTGGCCTCTCGTGGCCTCTGTCTGCCCCCTCTACATCCAGGGTGCTCTTATTTAACGTCTCCAGAAAGCACTCCCCACTCTCCTGTCTAGACGGTCTTCCGGCACGTCCTCCAGTGCATCCTCCTAATCTTATTAGATTCCAATTCGAGTTGAAATTATACATGAATGTTCCACCTTTGCCCACCAGCCCCGAGTCCTGAAAGGACTGGATCTCATTTACCACCAGTCCCCGGACTGCCAGGCAGGGCAGAGGTGTGTGGCAAGCGCTTGCTTAATTGAAATAAATTGAATCTCAGCCACACAGATGGGTTCTTAGTTCTGAAGTCTGAGATGAAGCCCGACTGTCTTTGTTCTTCTGTTACACTGTTTTAATTTCTGCCCCAGTCACTTGTGAGCCTTGTGATAAAACCCAGGGTCATTCAAGTTGTCACCTTACCCACCTTGACTCTCGAGAATTGTAAAATCTCATTTTAGCAAAATAAGAGGGAAAAGAACCAACATCTGATACTTTGATTGCTTAATCTCCATCAGAGGGTCTGGGGTGTGAACATAGAAACACAACTCTCATTTCAAAGGGGGTAAGAGATTAGTTTATTCTGGACCCAAATATGAGTGACCATGGCCTGAGAACAAAGACTCAGGTCACCCTACATTGTTTGTTCTAACTTGTTTCATGAAGCCTTTATAGTAGCAAAGTCATAAAGTGAGTCACCTTCCAAATGTGTTGCTGGAGGCATCAGGTAGGCTTTACAGAAAAGCCTGAAAACCTCTGCTGTAGGACTTGGGTGTCTCAGGTGTCACTATCTGATGTCACTCTTGGCCTTTTGGTTGGTAGAAAGAAAGGATTTCTCAATGGTTGCCATGATACGGATAGGTTAAAAAAAAAAAAGGGCTGTTTATAAGGGGACTAAAGATGGCCCAAGATAAATTTTAATTGTCCCTTGGATCTGCAAAATTCCAACCTCTCCTTAATTATGGAGGCTCTAAGGAGCTAACTGGTCTTGCAGAAGGTCAGTGACCTTTTGATCACAGGTGATTCCTGATGGCTAGATGGCATTCTTTCGTGCTTGTTAGGTTTTCACTTAGTTTTTATTTATTATTTTGTCCTATGGAAACACTTTCTGGATGATGAAGGTATTAATCATGTTTTGATACTAAGGGCAGAGACAGAGCATTCATGTTGGCTTGTATGCCTGGCTATCATCACCTCTGTCTAGATCATGAGTCTAGTGCTAGCTAGTTTTTAATCATCAACATGACATAATAGAGTCACTTAGGAAAAGAGTGCCTCAACTGAAGAATATCCTTGATCAGATTGGTTTGTAGGCATGTCTACCAGAAATTACTTTGATTGATGATTGATATGTGTGGGCCCACTGTGGGTAACATCATTCCTATGCTATATAAGAAATCTAGGTGAGCATCAACTTGTGATCAATCCAATAAGCAGAGTTTCCCTGTAGCCTCTCCTTCAGTTCCTGACATTATTTCCCTCAATGTTGGTATCTTAGTTACTCTTGTTGTGATAAGACAGCATGACCAAGGCAAATAATAGAAGAAAAAGTTTATTTGGGGCTTACGGTTTCAGAGGGTTAGAGGCCATGACAATCATGGCGAGGAACATGGCAGTAGTCAGGCAGGCATGGCGCTGGAGCAGTATCTGAGACCTTACATCTGCTCCGTAAGTAGGAGGTAGAGAGGGCTAATTGAGAATGGCATGGGCTTTAGAATCCTCAAAGCCCATCTCAATTGACACACCTTCTCCAACAAGGCCACACCTTCTAATCCTTCCTTCCAGTTGGGGACAAAGCATCCAAATATATGAGCTTATGGAGGCCATTCTCATTCAAACTACTACAGTTGGACTTGAACTTGTATGCCAGATCACCTTTTTCCGGAGTCACCTTTGGTCATTTGTTTGTTTGTTTGTTTTAAAATCACAGCTAAGGAAAAGCAAACTGGAGCAAGCCCTAAATACATTTCTCTTGCAGAGTCCAGAATCTAGAAGACCCCTTGAGGGTCATGGAGGGGCTGAGGATGTGACCCTGTTGGCAAACTCTGTGCAGCATGCAGGAGACCCTGGGTTCAGTCACTGGACACATGGCTGCAATCCTAGTACTTGGGAAGGAGAGGCAGAAAGACCAGAATGTCAAGGGTGTCCTTGGATGCAGAGTGAGTTCAAACCAGCCTGATCTACATGAGACCTTCCTGGGAAGTGCTATGCCAGGAAATTTGGGTGAAGGTGTGGAAAGTTCCAGGCTGGGAAGACTGTGAGTCAAGTCACTCACTCAGCTGGTATTGACGTTGACAGAGTAGTATCAGCTCTGACTCCCCTGCCTCTAAGGTATGGAGGAAGGAGGAAGAGACAGAAACCCAACGTGGAGCCACTTCTGCCTGCAGAAGCTCATGTGTGCTCTTTCCTGCTCTTTAGAAATGACCTGGCACACCTGAAGACCCCAGGTGCTAAAGACGATTTGATCAGACCCAACACTGGGGACACTCCTCCCCGTGCCCAGAAACAGAGAGCCCAGCTGCAGAACTTGGTGGTAAGTGGTCCTCTGGCCCTTTGAAAGCTCTGTCCCTCCTTCCTTTGTCATAGAAGGGCTGTTTCTGGTCTTAGAGGTTCAGCAGTCTAGTCAAGACAAGTATCAAGTGTCAGTTGCCTGTCTTTGGTTTGAGAGGATGGAATGGAGAACACACTGAAGGTGGTCTGTGTTCCCGTGAAGGTAGCATTCTGGGAGGTGGCAGTGCAAAGGTCCTGAGGTCAGATGCATGGGGAGCAGTCTGTCTGGAACTCCAATCATGGAGAGATAGCTGGGCCAGTTTTCTTAGTACTTTATACTCTATGTTAGAATGCTGATTGTAAGTCACAATTTATATTATGCTAAGATCACCCTATGTTCTGAGCGTTGTTACCAGTCAACTGGGAGCAAGGAGCACTCAGACATACTTGACCTCCAGATGTTGGGGCTGGGAGTGGCGGTGTTCCTCAGAGTGAGTGAAAAAACTTAGGAAACTGATGTTCAGGTCCGCACTGAAGCCATTTCTGATTTCATTATCCTGGAGAAGGTGAAGCACGTGGCGTAGTTCAGGAGAAAAGTGCTGTCTTTGGGTGGCATTTGGTTTGAGGCTTCCTGGGCAGAGAGAGAGGTGTGGCTTGAACACAGGTAAGTTCACACTGTGACCAAGAGCTGGAGTCAAGAGGTAAAATGCCAGCTGGTTCTGCTGCTATAGGTTTTCACCCTGCAAGTGGCTGGCCAGGAGCTGGCTGCTGTAATTGTTCCATTTGCATTTGGGTTGTGGAGCAAAAATGAGCCAGCAGAACTAGCCTAGGCATGGCATGGGGTGAGGCTCTGCCAGAACCAAAGGCTGTGGTGGTGAGCCTCACACTCCAAGCAGCATGATGGCAGGAGAGGTGATGATGTCACATGTGGGCACAGCAGATGATGGCCATGAGGAAATGGTGATGATAATGATGGTGGTGATGGCGGTGGTGCTTGCAGGGGCAGTGTGAGGGTGGTAGTTGACGGTGATGATCTTGATGGTGGTGAATGATTATGATGATATTAATGGTGATGATGGTGATGACAGTGATAATATTGATGGTGATAACAGTGATGGTGATGATGGTGATAATACTGATGATGGTTACAGTGATGATACTGATGGTGATGATGATGACGATGTTAATACTGATGATGGCAGTGATCCTGAGGGTGATGATAGTGCTGTTGAGAAATAGACCCAGACAGTATGTGCCCCATACACTTGAGTTCACACCCTGACTTCTTTTGTCCTGCAGGGAGGCAGAAAGGGCCTGTATGTGCCTCTCTCAGCTATTTTGGATATAGGATATGTGCTTGGCAACCATTTGGCTTCCAGCATGAGAGAACCACAGCTCCTCAGTGAGGATCCTTTGAGGAGACATCCTCAAGAGAAAACGCTGCCTGGAAAACACTGTGAAACTTTAGTTTTTATCACTGTCTATATAATGGCATCAAAAAGTTAATTCCATAGAAGATATCACTTCTAGCAAGCAGGTGTTTGTTTTAAAAAGCCAGAGGGAGTCATGAAGAATGCTGTGGAGGAGGGCCTGGCTGAAAGGGAGTGGCATAATTTCTGCGTGTTTCCCCTCTCAAGTGTGTCTGTTACGTGTCAGGTCCATGACAAGATGTGTAACAGATATTCTGTTTTCTTAGGTGTCACAGAAGATTATCTTGAAGGCTCTTTAATTTTTGAATGTTTTCACATTGTTCTGGGCCTGAGAGCTATGGAATGGACTGATAGTATGTGGGAATCTTTTCTGTGTTTGGAATGGACTGGTGTGTGTGTGTGTGTAATGGATTATCACTAAATTGAACTGAACGCACACCACTAAGAACTGTGTCTACATTTAGTTTTTCTCTTACTTTGGAAACATATAGAACATTCCTTCAAAGAGAGATCAGGGCTCCCTGGTGGGTTGAACAAAATGTTAAAATGTCCATTCACACAGGCCTGAGTTGGAAAAGCCGTAGCATCCACACCTCTTTCACAAAAGTGTGATGTGTGTTTTGTGCCTGAAACTTTAAATAATTTACCCTGTCTTATTGCAAAGGCAACAGATGCACTAGAAAAAAAAGAAAGAAAGAAAACATGTTTTACAGAGGCGTATGAAAGAAAATGTTAAAACGCCCCTGGCTAGCTTCCTGGTTGCTAATCCCACTGAGTACTGCAATTAAACTTTGGTATTTCTTTGCTGAAGTTGTAGCCCCAAAGACACAAATATACACATGTATGGTTGGTGCTATATTATAAAATGTGAGGGTTGACCTTTCAGGTTTGCGCTTGGGTGTGTGGTGAATGTTACAAGAGCTGGGTAAATATTTATCGAGATAGGAATCTCCAACCCCCACAGCCACCCCCGCCCCATGCCTGGGAACCTTAAATCACACCATCTGTTATTTCACCCTCCTAGATAAGCCTTAGAGGGCCTGTCACCTGTCTTGGTAGACAACCACTGTCTACCTGATGTCATATGCTTTGGAGGCAGAGATTATATCCAAGTGTTGAGTTGTGGGGAGAGAGGGAGAGAGAGGAGGAAAAAGGGATATTGGGAGAGAGAGAGAGAGGCTGGGAAAGAGAGCGAGAAAGGGAGAGAGATCATCCTCTCTCTCTCTCTCTCATTTGAAGGTTTTCTGTTTGGTGAAGCCATTGTGTGTATTCATTCCTCCCAGCCTGACATTTTCTAGATTGTTCTGCAGGTAACAGAAGAAACGATGATTAACAAGACTCCTGTTGTATTAATGGGGAAAAATATATCCCTTTCATTCATGGAGATGTGTTCTGAGACACATGACCTCTAGGGGGTCATGGGGTTCTGAACCCTACACATACCTTGTTTGTCCTCTGCTGGCCCATGGCAATATTTAATTTATAAATTAGTAGCCGGAGCCCAGTCATAGAACAATGGCCCTGGATTTGAACCTCAGCACTAAACCATATCAATCAATAAGCCACAGTGAGAGATTAACAACTAATGATGAAATGGAACAGCCATAACAACATACTGCCATGGGACAGCAGTTAAAACTTATTATTTCTAGATTTTCCATTACACACACACACACACACACACACACACACACACACACTTGAATTGTGGTGGGTGTGGCTGTGTGGGAGCAGGGCTGGGCGAGGGAGAACATGATTGTAGAATTATTTATTAGAAAAAAATGCTAACATTCTTGGAAGGTGGAGGAAGGAGGATCAGGAGCTAAGAGCCATCCTCTGCTACTTGGTTAAGTTCAAGCCCAGCCTGGGCTATGCAAAACACTGTTTCAAAAGGCCAAAGTGTGTGTGTGTGTCCCTAACTAGCTTGCTACCAGTGATTTCATCCAAAGTTTCCTCCTTTCATAGTATCTCATTAAAAGAAGCGGTGGTCAACAGTGGGGAATACCTGAGAAGTGGGGACCCTGTTCACTCTGCCCTCAGAGTTGGACCCTGTAATGCTTTGGGTTGCTTGGCATACAGTGGCCACTTCCTGAGGCACAAGGACCACCAAGCTAGGCTGGACTTCGTGGTGGGTGGTTTGGCAGGAACCCCGCATCTTCCGGTCTGATCATAACGTTGTTTGGGCAGAAATGTCTAGTTAAGTGGCTCTTTGTGTCTTTAGTCTTCCTGGCTAAAGCAATTATCCATTTCAAATCTGATTTTGTTTACTTCTCTTTCTTAAGTAGGCAAGACAATGTGGGGCGGCTGTGCTGGCCACCGGCAGATGGGTTGTTCGTGACTTCCTGTGAGGAAGTGAGTGAGGCTGTCTGGTCTGCAGGGCTGGGGTGCTGATGGCTCTATGTTTGCCTCAAGGTCTGTAAAGAGTGAGAGAGAGAGGAAAGGAGGAAGGGAGGAAGGGAGGAAGGGAGACATACTGTTTTAGTTAGGGTTTCTGTTGCTGTGATGAAATACCATGACCGAAAAGCAAGTTTGGGATGGAAAGAGTTTTTGTTGTCTACACTTCCATATTGCTGTTCATCATCAAAGGAAGTCAGGACTGGAACTCAAACAGGGTAGGATCCTGGAGGCAGGAGCTAAATGCAGAGGCCAAGTAGGGGTGCTGCTTACTGGCTTGCTCATCATAGCTTGCTCAGCCTGCTTTTATTAATCCTGAGATTTGTGGGAGAAAAACCAGTTTCACCATTGGGCCAATTTAAAGCAAGCTTTTAATTAAATATTGACCAAGATGGGCTTTGGTTAGGACCATGGCCTGGAACTTCTAGCTGAATGGCCCAGAGACACAGTTGTAGTGGCTCTTAAAGACGAAACCAACCCTACTTTTCTATGAGGCTTTGTTACTTTCCAAGAACTACAGCTCCCAGCATTCCAGAAAGTTACCTGGTCCTCAGGCAGCTGGGGCTTCCAGGTTAACTTTGGATATTACTCTTTCTTATAGAACCCAGGACCACCAGCCCAGGGATAGCACCACTCACAATAGTCTGGGCCAACCCCCATTAGTCAACAATTAAAAAAATACCCTTCAGCTGGATCTTAGGGAGGCATTTTCTCATTTGAGGTTCTCTCCTTTCAGATGACTCTTTAGCTTGTGTCAAGATGACATAAAGGACACATAGTGAGTGAGAAAAAGAATATGTGTTTTTGCAGGAATGCTGAGCCCTCTCACCAGCCCCCGGCTATCTGTCTTAGGAAGGGGAACTTGCTGAAGTGTCCAGAAGGGCAAACACCAGAGAATCCATAAGAATCTAGAGAGCCCTGTCAGTACAGGGACCCTCAGGGTAGCCTTGAAGGGTGGGCCACCCCACCGCTTTCTGTCTTTGGGTCCAGATGCTCAAGGATTAAGTTCAAAAGAGCCTGACTCATCTCAGCCATCCACCTTAGGCTGGAGGAGAGTACCTGGCCGCACTCTCACCCAACCATCCCCAAGCCAAAGGAGTGAGCCATACCTCTGACACTGGCTCTTGGGTCCAGGAGCTGCATGTCCTGGGAAGATGAAGTCTGAGTCATGATTACCATCGATGCAATGAAACAAAGCAACTTGCGGAGGAAATGGTTGGTTTTACTAATTGGCCCACAGAACAGTTCATCATTAAAAGCAGTGAGGGCAGGAACTCACATGGGGCCGGGACCTGGAGGCAGGAGCTGATGCAGAGATCATGGAGGGGTGCTGCTTACTGGCTTGCTTAGGCAGACAGACAGACAAACTGATAGCAGCCTGGTGGTGCTCTAACTACAACTCTATTCTATAAAGCAGAGTGGAAATCCCTTCATAGGGGTCCCATAGGCAGTGGGTGTGTTGTGTGTGTGCTCGCACATGGGGGGGCTTATTTCATGTGGGTCTCAGAGATGGATGGGGTTCATGTCACATGGTTGATGAGTAGTTAACAACACAAGTCTTCATCCAGGCTATGTCTGGTTCCTGGGTGACACAGGGAGAGGATCCTGCATTCTGGGGCAGGGCTGTGCAATTCAGAGGGTGTGTGGAAGTGAAGAGGAGGGATACATTTTAGCTGAGCGGTATCCATAGTAGGAGCCAAGGATGTACAGTCCTCTTAGTCCTCTGATGCCCACAGTCTGGTAACCTGAGGTCTGTGAGTCTCCTTGTGGAAATGAAAAAGGCAGATGCCATTCTCCTGGCATCTGGGTACTTGGGGAACCTGAGGAATCACAGTCAGGCTCTCAACAGAAAACTTTCCATTTCCTAAAAAGGAGCTTTGAGAAATAGGAGGCTGCATGTAGGCATGGTCGGACTAACTTCTAGCCCAGAGGCCTCATCCCTCAGCACCTGTAGACCTCTGCTTCTGGGCATCACTGTCTCTATGCATTATTTAAAAAGGGTAATTAACACCATGTGTGACATTTCAGCATACTGCCTCTAAGGCCTTTGTGCTGCTGGCATTCATGGGGGAGAGGGTGTAGCGGGGCCCCCTGAGGGCTGCGGGTGGCTTCTTAGACAAGGACCGGCAGGGGTGGAGAGTGGGGAGTTACTCCAGCAGTTGCAAAATTGCTCTGGCGACCTGGTAGCCTCTCAGGAGAGCCACACTGTGCACCCACCTTAGAGTTCTAAAAAGACCAGGAAACCTGCAGATCTCTCCCTCTGTCCTTGGAGTCTTCCTAACAGTTGACCATATCTAGAGACAGCTAAGGTCCTCCTGTTGGAAGGTCTCAGATACAGGTTCAAGAGGGACACTGAGACAGGGTATGGAGGGGTAAGTAGTGGATTAGAAAAATTATCAGATAGGCAAACAGCAGCATGGTAAGGGCTCTGAGGAGAGAAATCAAGTTGCTTGTGATGAAATGGAGGGGGTCTCCTTTACCTTTCTGAGGATAAGGGTTTCACGGTATGTGCCTTCAATGAGACTCTCTTAATTCCCTAGCAGGAGACTGGGAGGGGGTGGGGAGCAGGCTGTGTGGCCACCAGTACCCACTTTGATCTACATTCACCTCCCCAGGGAAAAGACCCTGGCACTGGGAAGTGTGGTAGCTGGAGATTCACATTCAGTGTCTCAGCAGGTGCCCTTCAGCACGGCCTGAACAAAGCCTGATTTCAACATTACATCCTTAACACTGTTCGTCCAAAATAACGCAGGGCTGTTGCCTTGGAGGGTCCGAGGTGCTGCCAGCTGGTGCCAGACTGGAACCCAATCTGCACCCCTCTCTCTAAGCCTAGCTGTAGCAGGACAGCTGCCTTCCTTCAAGGGAGGGCTTTGGGTCTTCAGTGCCAGATACTGTGGGTGACAGAGGCCTGTTTGTCACTTCTGGCCCCAGATGTAGGAGGCTATCTTCAGAGCAGGAAGCCCCCATCTTTGCCCAAGAGCCATGTGTACTAGAAACCACTGGCAATTAGATAGAATCGGAGTACAAAGCTGTTCTTTTAAAACTTAAGAGGTACAGGGAAAAAACACTGCTTTGTGACTGGCTGCTAGGTACTGAGATATCAGTGCATGCTTGCTTGCTTGCTTGTTTGCTTAAAGATATATTTGATTTTAAATTACATGCATGTGTGCATGTCTGTGTGTGGGATACGGCCACATGAGTGTAATTGCCCTGAAGAGTACTGAAGAGGGTGTCAGATCCCTTCAAACCAGAGTTCGGGGAGGTTGCGAGCTGTCTGATGTGAGTGCTGGGAATGGAACTCAGGTCTTCCACAAGAGCAGTACACTCTCTTCACTGCTGAGCCATCTCTCCAGCCCTGAGACCTATCAAGTTGGTTCCCTCGTGACTCCAGAGGGTAGATCTGGTACACCGCCAGCCCTGCTAGTACCCAGAAACCTCCTACGGAACTTCAGGGCTGAGAGGAACTGTGATTTTCAAGAGACGGTGGAAGAAGGCTCTGATTCCTCCTCTGCAGAGGAACCATAATGAATGTCTGGATTAGCATCCTTTGTGAACATGAGGGTTAATGCCTACCGTGTGCCTGTTATAAATTGGCACTATGTAAAATGTTCATTAAATAAAGAAATCTCTGGAAAGCTTCCATGGCCAGAGGCAATGGGGGTGTAATAGACAGTGCTCTCTTTAACCCCTCTCAAGTTATACACCATTTACTTAAGAGGAGAGCCATAGGCTTCCCTAGTGAATTATGCCACACTCGTTTGCATTCTAAATGCATAGTAGCTGCTGAATTAGATGTTTAATTTAATTAATGAGTACGCATTTCTGAAGAGCCTCTCTCTCGTCGATGGATTCAGCTCTCCTATCTTTCTCTTTGAGCCTCGACTTGCTGAAATGAGTCTTTGAAGATGAACACAGATCAATAACTCTGTTTCCATTATGTGTGCACAGAGACCCAGGGTGGATTCAGACCGACTCTGGAGATAAGCAGTCTGTGGGCTGGGAGCTAATTGCATTACAGAGCTTGCAAACCTCTCGTCCAACACTGAGGCCCGGACCTGGGCTGAACCTCAGTGGCTCAGCACTGCCCTCACAACAAACTCAATTAAGGTATCAAGCTGGAAGCTGGGCTAGGCAGTAAATTAATTTTTAATCTGTGGCCGTAGCTCGCTTTCAAGCACAGTGGACATCCTGTGGCCTAACGACTGACAATCCAACAAGAAATAAAGGAGATAAACATACTGGCCACATAGCCCTGTCTGGTCCATTCACAGCAGGTCTGGCCTAACGGCTTGCAGCCAGCTGATGAAGTTTGCCTAATTTCTGTAGACAGGAGTCCTGGTGGCTTGGACTGATTCAGCCTTCCTGGTGATCTTGATGGTGGTGCTGGCAAAATTTGCTGGATTTAAGAGAATTTACCTCGACTCTAATCCCCTGTGAGCTTTCCCA
Source organism: Psammomys obesus (assembly GCF_907164565.1). Classification (NCBI taxonomy): domain Eukaryota; kingdom Metazoa; phylum Chordata; class Mammalia; order Rodentia; family Muridae; genus Psammomys; species Psammomys obesus. The sequence goes on along the minus strand of NW_026590062.1, from coordinate 16,968,979 downwards.
CTGAGATTGAGGGTGTTTCTGAGGAAGAGGTCTCTGTTTGGGGTCCTGGCAGGAAGTGCAGGAAACCCTCAGGTATGACTTGGTGGGGATGCTCAATTTGTACAGATGTGGGCAGAACTCAGGAGGAAGAGAGTCACCAGACCAGACGACGCAGGGAGCTGTTGTCTGCTCAGTTCTTGAAGGCGACAGCTCAATGAGTGTCCATCTAACAGTCTCAAAAGTCTTCTACAAATACTGCTTCTTTCATTTTGCCTTTGTTACAATTAGCTTTCTATGATTTTTAATTAAAACACTGGATTGGTCAGCGTTCTCCAGAGCAGTGGTTCTCGATCTGTAGGTCATGGCGATTTCACAGGGGTCCCATATCAGACATCCTGCACACCATATATTTACATTATGATTCATTGGTTTTTGTTTTGTTTGTTTTTGAGACAGGATTGTTCACCTTGCCACTCAGGAGGAGACTTGGCATCTGCCCCCCTAGTGGCTAATGCTGGGTGAGTGTTCTTGCGCTGAGCTGCAACGGGCTCTAGTTCCCACGTAAGCAATACTGTATGCATTTTAAAAACTTAACTGCTCACAGTACTTGGACATCAATTTCCTTGTGGAGAACTGAGCTTCCAGGGGCCACCCTGTCATCCCTAACTTTCCCTCCTCTAGGGGTCAAGCAACAGATGCAGGCCATGTGTGTCTCCCCTCTCTCCTGGCCTTCCTCAGTCATGGGAGACAGAAGGACAGGGGTCCTGGTCAGTGTTTGGGACAGCTGGGCGGCATCCTTGCCCTGCCCAGAGTAGCCATGGCTGTGGCTGTGTGTCTGAACCTCTGTGTCTGGGTAGCCCAGGTTTACCCCTCTAAGTGGGAAGCAAAGACTAGACATGAGTCACAGGTGGCAGTGAAGATAGAGTGAAGGATAGTGAGGAGACTGTTCTGAATGCACAGTGTTCAGGCGCCCAGTGTTTTACCACTCCCTGTCTGTGGGCCCTATGGAGGTGTGGATGGAAATGCAGTCCTTTCTGGAGGGCATTAGGTTGACAGGGTCTTCCTCCTCTCAGAGAAAGTGTAACCACCTGTGGGTTTACCTGACATAGCTGGAAGTGACCCTTTCCTTTCCCCTCACTCTTTTCCTCCATTCTTCCCTTCTTCTTCCCTCTACCCCCTTCCCTCTTCTTTCCTTCCTCCCTCTTTTTCTTTCTTGTTCCCATCTCTTCCCTGGCCCCTTCCCTCCTTTCTTTTTTGTGTTGCTGGCATGAAACCTGGAGCCTCTTGAATGCTAGGCAAGAGTTCTTCATTGAGTTGAACCCCAGCTCTTAAAGAAGAATTGTGGGAACAGTGTGAAGCTATACACTCAGGTTCTGGGGTGATGGGTTTTTTTCCCTCCTGTACTAGCTGGGTGTCATCTGGCTGGCTTCTTTGTCTGAGGGTCCTCCGACTTCAGTCTTTGCAGGGCTGTGGGATGCTGGGGGTCTGAACCTTCAACAAACTCTGGTCCATCTTCCGCTGATGCTGGCTCAGGGAGTCCTTTCTGAAAACCATTGCCTCAACTTCTGCTTTGGCTTCGGTGCTGATGGGTTAGGCTACTGGGGCTGACCTTACACCAAGGGCCATTGAAGAACCTGGAGTCCCCAAGCATGTTGAGCACAAGTTTTTATTGGGATTTGGTAGCTGTAGTTCTTTTTTTTTTTTTTTTTTTCTTTTCTTTTTCTTCAAATCCCAGGATCATTATATAAACAGAGCTAGGCTCAAGCACTTCTAGTGCTAACTTGAAAAATAATTTGCAGTTGGATCCCATCTCCGGTTCTTATGCTGAAATAAATTCCAGATGGACTAAAGGTTAGAAGGAGAGCAATAAAACTCCAGGCCCATTAAAAAAAAAAAAAAAAAAAGGTTAATGATTTACCGGGTGTGAGCCCCTGGAGGAAGAGGAGATGGATGCCTTTTAATTTGATGGATACTCTCCATGTGAGGGGAAAACTGGCGGAGACCCCAGGTGCTGCAGAGTGATGAGTGTGGTTCCTAGCAGGCAGCCTTCAGCTCAGACAGTGGATGTAGCCTGCTAAGGAGCCCAGAGGCAGCTAGCTAGGACTGGGGTCTCTGCATGATGGGTGCTGGAGAGTGGGGAGAGCAAAGAAGCCTACCCAGGAGGAAGTGGCTGCGCTGGCACGTGGGGTTGGCACCTCTCAGACTGCATTAGCTTTATCAGCTTTGGTACCAACAGCTTCTATGTCCCGGGGTCCCCTTCAGTTCTCAGGAAAGCTGGCAGGCAGGAACTGGCCACTAGGCAGAAAGTGGGGTGTCTGGGAGGAAGCCTCATGGCTGGTCTCAATCTCAGCTGCCCATGTGCCAGGAGCCATAAGCAGCAGCCTCAAGGCTGAGCCACCCTGCAGCTGAGATTGCAGGACTGTAGGAGAAACAACCCTGATGCTTGACAGACAGGGACAGGAGTGGTTCAGAGCAGGGACGAGTGATGGCTACTTGGGGAGAGCTGGGTCTCCAGACCGCTTCTCATTTCAACCACAGGAAGAGCATTAGACAAGAAGTATGTGTGTGCCGGAACACATGTGTGTGAGCTGGTGTGAGTGGGCGTGAGCAGGTGTGTGTGCATATACACATGTCTGGGTGAAAATCTTCCTCTGTGTGTGTGCCTCTTTGTACATATGTGTGTTTTGTATGTAGTGGCGCATGTGTACCTGTGAGTATAGAGTCCAACCGTGGGTACCGTTTCTTAGGCGCCCTCCAGCTTGTCTTGTGTTTTGAGACAGTCTCTCACTGGCTATAATTTGCCAAGTAAACGATGCTAGCTGACCAGCAAGCCTCGGGGCTCTTCCTGTCTCCTTCTCCATACCACTGGGATTACAAACATAGGCCGTTATGTCTGGCTGTCCCTGTGAGTTCTGAGTCTTGAACTCGGGTCATCTTAATGACTGAGCTATCCTCCCCACACTTACGTGGGAACCTCTTGTTTAGCCCTGGTCTTCTGGAAAGGGATCGGTGGGGCGTGCTGCTGTATTGGATGCAACTGGAATATCAAGGTGCATCCTGGGAGGTTTAGCGTATTGATCTTCCGGTCACTGGGCAGCAGCTGTGACCAGCTTGGAGCCACCAGCTTTCTCAGAGGCTCAGGGAGAGAAGGCAATCTCGCATCGCCCAGGGAGTCCTGGAGAGATTAATTTCAGAAGGAAATCCTGATTCTATCATTGCAAATCCCCCGGGGGGCTCGAGGGTTGCAGGGAAGAATTTCAACCACGGCGGTTTAATAAAGTGCCCACTGAATGAATATCTTCCAAGAGCAGCGTTGATCTTAGAGGCACCTTCGCAGACATGGGGGAAGCTGGGAGATGACTCTCATTTGGGAAGGACAGTATAGTATATCCAGGTCACAGCATGAGTGTTCTGTATAGGAACATGTCTATAGTGTGTGATGGAAGATCAAATACCATGGTGCCAACTTCTATCCTCCCAGCACCTCTGTCCTGAAGGTGGGAGTTCTCCAGATTGCATAGTGTCTCTGTGGCCTTGCGACGGTACCCCCTGCCTTCTGTGCCCCAGCTCTGACAGCTTAGGTGACAAGCAGGTCCTAGTGACACACAGTGACCAGCAGAACACAGCCTGCTCTGTTTGTGTTTTTATTTACTCTTTGGAGGGGGATGATACTGGTTGGTGGTCTGTCTCACTGTAGTCAAATGTAGTGTCCTTGAAGGTGAGTTTATTTGATAAAGTATTACAAGAAGGTAAATTGATTTATATAAAAAATTCTTACATGAGCAAAATAGTCAGGGTAAGGCTTTGGCATTGGAGGAAGGGGAACCTGGAATGAGGGTTCAGAAACAGGGCTGTAGGCTGAGATAAGGAAGAAAGGCTTCTGGAGGGGGCAGGACCCAAGCTGGGTTTTGAAGGTTGCAGAGGGGTTGGATGATGGCCTGGAGAGGAAAGGTATTTACAGACAGGGTGGAGAAATGACAGGAGCCAAGGTTGAGAATATAAATCCTGCCAGATGTTCCGAGGGCTGAGAAGCTTGAGTGGCTTCTTCTTCCCTCCTGGCTGTGGTGGGTGTTGGAGGGTGCATGGGAAGGAGGAAGAAGGAAGGGAAGGAGGGATTCATAAAGTACTCTGAAGTACTGAGTAAGGTGGTCTAAGATCTGCCATTCAATTCCTGAGGGGCAGGGAGGAAGGGAAGGGAGTCACCTCTGATTTTTTATCTTAGTCTGCAGATTGCCCAGGGGCTGGTGAAATGCTGGGTCCTTGGAGGAGATTGCCCATTGAGTGTTTCCCAGTTGGTTGTTGGGGCAGTCGGCTCAAGTAGCCACGCCCATATATTATTTTGGTCTTTTCTGGAGACTTGGTTCTTTAGAATCTTGGGGTCAGGCTTGAAGCCTGTGGTGGAAGTGGAGCCAAGAGGGAGACATATGATGGAAGAGTGTATGTACTGGGGACCATGTCACTGTAGCTTGAAGGGGACGGCTTTGGCCTTGACTTAGCACCAGAAGACTGTGCCAGCTTGGGGCACTTGCTCATGATATGGAGCAATGATGTGGAAGGTGGCTGGGTGATGTGGAGAGAAGGTGGCAGTGGTGTGGATAGTGTAGGTCAAGAAAGAACCCAGCAGAAAAAAAAAGTCTCTGGAAAGAGCACCCAGGCAAAAGAGAGAGGATAAACAGAGGCCCCAAGGCCACAGCAAGGCTGTGGTATTTGAGAGACAGAATACAGATATTGTGTTGGCTAGGGCTAAGACAGTGAGGGTAAGCATGGTTATGCAGGACAGGGCTGGCTGGGGTAAAGCTGCATGAGGTTAGAGGTCGGATAGGTTTGCAATTCCCATACTTGTCAGCGGGAGCCATTGAGTATGCTTAAACAGTGAAGTGGGTCTATAGGGATGCTTTGGAAAGATAGCTGTGGCAAAAGGACAGGTTGGGAGACTGGTGGCATGAAGGATGGGAAAGCACAGCATCCAACGGACACATGCCTCTAGGCTTCCCACTCTGGGCCCCTTTATCGATCTGCTCTGCGGACACTTCTCTCACCTTTCCTGTTCTGTAATAGATACAATGAACTGGGGGTTCTTCAGGGGAACAGTAGCTTGGTGTGAATGGTACAGTGCTTTCCTGTGATATGTGACATGTTACCATTATCTAGCTTGCTAGCACTAGGTTTTTACAGTCCCTAGATGATGTCATCAGTGTCGCTGTTCCCTTATACAGTCATTCCTCCTTCCTTCCTTCTTTCTTCTTTTTTTCCCTCCTTCTCTGCCTCCATTTTTTTTTTTTTATTTCTTTTGTTAAGGTATCCTACCCTAGCCCAGGCTTCCTGAGAACTTACAGAAACCTCCCTGACTCAGTCTCCCAAGTATTGGAATTGTACCTATGAGCCTCCATCCTTGCTATACCTTTTGAAGAAAAGTGTCTGAAGTCAGCTCCGCTCACTGGGAGAGGTGCTAGAGGGAGGTGTCTTCCCGTTTATGGTCCCTGGCAGCATCTGGATTGTTTCTGATTGTGGTGACTGTGATAATTGAGACCTGCAAGAACCATTGCAGGTGACTGTGGCCATAACCAGCATGCAGTACCACTTCCTGGTCTTTGTCTTTGGAGCGCCAATCCAATCAAACCTGTTGCAGAGTCAGCCGTGTCACTATCCCTGTTTAATAGATGAGAAAACAGGAAGCCCAGTTAGTGTACAGAGGCGCCTCAGGCTGTGCCTGTGCTCAGGGCAGTGTGGTGTTCAGGAAGACTGCCATCCTGGCCTCCATGCCCTGGCAAAGCTGATGTCTCCTTTCTCACTTCCCATTAGAATAGGTTTCTTTCTTTCTTCCTTGCTACCTTGCTTCCTTCCTTCCCTCCCTTCCTCTTTTCTTTCCTTCCTTCCTCTTTTCTTTCCTTCCTTCCTTTTTTCTTTCTTTCTTTCTTTCTTTCTTTCTTTCTTTCTTTCTTTCTTCCTTTCTTCCTTTCTTCCTTTCTTCCTTTCTTCCTTTCTTCTTTTCTTCCTTTCTTCCTTTCTTCCTTTCTTCCTTTTTCCAGTGTAGCCTTGGCTGTCCTAGACTTACTTTGCAGACCAGGCTGACCTTGAACTCACAGAGCTCCTCCTGCCTTTGCCTCCCCAAGCGCTGGGATTACAGGTGTGTGCCACCACGCCCAGCGTTAGAATAGGTTCTTCAGTCACTTTTTTTTCTTCTTGCATTTATTTTATTTTGTGTGTATGAGTGTGTTGCCTGCATGTATTTCTGTGTAGCATATGCGTGCTTGGTGCCTGATGAAGTGGTGAGCCTCCATGTGTGTGCTGGGAATTGAACCTGTGTCCTTTGTAAGAACAAGTGCTCTTAACCACTGAAACAACTCTCCAGCTCCCATTAGTCACTTATCTCTCTCTCTTCTTATTCCAGCTCGGGCCAGCCCTTAACTCCCTATGCAGTCAAGGCTAGTTTGGAACTTAGGGGTATCTTCCTGCTTCAGCCTCCGAAGTGCTTGGCTCTCAGGTATGGGTTACCACGCCTGGCTCATTCTTCAATCCAGGGCTGGCTCATTTTTCAGACTTTGGCCCCAACTGAGCACAAAGTGCTTCTTCTTCCCTCCTGGCTGTGCTGTCAGCTGTTTTCCCCTGAAGGTCTCTGCTTCCTGGCCCTGAGCCTGCCAGACTGTGATGAGAACTCATCTTGCAATCTCTCCCCTGGTGTGATGCGTTTAGGATTTGGGGCTTCATTTATGCCGTGTGGTGCCTGCATATGCCTAGGCAGCTCCGACTGCTGCTTCCAGCAGCTTGTGCTAAAGAGCTTGCGCCACCCTCGCCCTGCCAGCTTGTCGCCTCCTCTTAATCCTCCTCTCTGCAGCTTTCCAGGCCCAGCGGGACACTTGGCCAGGAGGAGCCGCACTGTCTGGCTTGATTCTCTTTTTTTGGGCTATTACTTTGGTCTCTGTATGAGCAAGCGTGTGCGCACGCACCCCCAGGCACCATCTGCTTAGGCTGGAGGAGGTAAACACCTCCACTTTGCTCTAGAGACGTCACTACATGGCTTGAGCCAGCTGAGCCGCTTTTGGGGCTTGGGGAACAATACTATGAGACCACAGATTTGTGGGCTGTGGAAGCCACAGTTCATAGTGGGTCCCCGATAGTACCTGACCCCATCTCCTTTGTAGGTTGGTGCAATGGTCTTTTCCCCTGGTGTGAAGCTAATACCCTTTCTCTGCCTGCTGACACAGCCTCCCTGTTCCTGGCCCTCCTCCCTCCCTTTTCCCACTCCGCCTTCTTTTCTTTCTTATCTCACTTTGTTTTGGCTCTGTGGTGTTCAAGACTGTATTAAAAGATCCAGAAAGCTCAGAGACATCTTTTCATGCTCAAAATTGATAGGTTATCTCTACCAACGAAATAAGGTGATTCAAGCCAAATTAAAGTAAAAATGGAAGTTTTTTAAGGGCAGCTCTCTGGTGGGTCCACAGACCTCACAGGAGGAGGTCAGGGAAGTTGACTTCTAGAGGTAGACAGAAAAGCAGGGGCTGGGGTGGGGAGAGAGGAAAGGGAGAGGAGAAAGAGGAGAGGAAAGAGGGGAGAGACAAAATATGTAGAATATTAGTGAAGAGCCTCTGGGGGAGAAGCCCCGCCCCTGGGCTGAAAAGTTCAGTGTAGAGGGCGGGGTATGCCAGCCCTGCCCTGGAACAGGTTGGGACTAAGGAATGCTGGGAGAATTTTGAGGCCAGGTCTGCTTTGCTTAAATAGGCACCTCAGCCACTTGTCCCTGGTCTGAATTCCAACAAAAAAGATCCAAGTATCTCAGCAATGTCCACAGGACACGCCCACTGTCAGCTCCGCCCTCTCCCCCATGATCCACCCTCTACCCAGTACAGCCCAGTGACACCAGAGGCTCACCGGCTTCCGTCTGTCCCCATTTCACTGAAGAGCCATGCCATCTCCCTCTTTTACCTCCCTTGGCTCCCTGTCTTCTCTGGCATGGTGTTGTGGTAAGTAGCCATGTAGGAGAGGAAGACACAGGAGGGTTAGTTTTAACTACTCGCTCCAGGGAACCCGGGCCAGACAGACTCTGGTGGCTGCCCTGGGGGTGGGGGGCACCGATAAGAGCAGACACAAGGGTGGCCCTTGCTGCCCACCTACCTAACCCATCCTTTTCGTTCCTCAGCACCGTTCAGGTTTTTCAGGAGTCTCCGTGGTCTGTACGCTGTTCTCACTGCATCGTGTAGTGAGGTGCCCAGTGCCAGGAACAGGCCTGGCAGTTGTAGGTTTCTAGGGAAATCCAGATGATAGTTGTGTAGAGAGGTAGCCGGTGCAGCAGTGTCTGTGACAGTTGGCGACAGGCGGGGGACAAGGGTGGACTCATTGCTAGGAGCGGAACTCTGATTCTGTTGTTCAGCAGGACTGTTGATTCTCCGATCTGTCTGTGCAGCATAGGGCACGCTGTGTCGATAAGTGACCCCTGCCTCTGCGGCTTCCACAGCCTGGGGAGGCTTGCTTCTCTTTCCCACCGCCTGTTCGTTCTGACTGGTGGAACCTCTCCTCAGTGCTGTTGCCCCTGATAGACCCAGGCTTCTCTGGCACTTTCCACCTGGGAGAGGCATTTAGACAACCTGGATTCCAGTCTCTGGCCAAGGTCAGACCCTTGGCTACACTGTCCCATGAAGGTGTCCCCTGTAAGTGGAAGGACCCAATCTAGGCTTAACAGCAGGGTGACTGTTACACACCTTGAGAAAGGAGCATTGAGCTGAGTATGAGGGTAGAGGTGCAAATGTGGCTACCTCAGAGGCCTGCTGTTGGTGCCTGGGGCCCCAAGAAATTTGGTCTGCATTCAGAGAGGTACAATCTCAATGGAGCAATGCTTTTTCTGAAGGCCACCCACCCACTCACAGTGTTCCTTGATGTAAAACAACAGTCATAGTCACTGCCACTCTTTGGAAGGAAGGCGCTTGCCCCTGCAGTCTCTTTACCTCTCAGTCTTGAACTCTCCAACCTGGAGTTTCACAAATGGTTCAGGAAGAGGCCTTCTTCCACTTTAGTCTGCATTTTGGTAACATAGGTGCTTCTCCACTTTTCTCATTACCAACTCAAGTCATGAGAAAAATCACTGTGAAGCAGGGCTGGGAGACTGAGACAGAAGGCTAGTCTGGGGCTCAGGGTCAATTCAAGGCCAGCTTGGGCAATCTTTCAAGTCTGTCTCAAATCAAAAGCTTGGTCTACAGAGTGAGTTCCAGGACAGTCAGTGCTACACAGAGAAACCCTGTCTCAAAAAAACCTATGATGATGATGATGATGATGATGATGATGATGATGATTTGAAATGTGACTCAGTGGTAAACTACTTGCCTAGCCTAGCACTCATGAGACCCTGGGTTCAATTCCCATCGCCAATTAAAAAAAATCACTATTGAATTTAGGAGACTCATTCTCTTCTGAGCTGGATCCCCATTAAGCATACCCGTGGAAGGGTGACACAAGCCCACTTGGTGTTTAAAAGGAGAGGCAATCTGCTGAGATGGTGGTGGGGAGCAACGCAGGTGTGGTGACGTGGAGACATGTAGGAGACCTCAGAGGCAGCATCAGCAAGGGTTTAAGTAAATGCTATGGAAAAGCTGATTCTTCTGGGACCTGCCACAGCGAGGCATTTGTTTAAATTTTCCAAAAGCTATTGGCATTGAAACTCAAAGTTTTAATGTCTCTCCTGGGTTGACAGTTTCATAGGTCATTCTCTGTGTACTTCGCCTTCTTATGTCTTTGAAAGGCTTCATTAAAGGGCTGGGGAAATGGCTTAGTGGTTAAGAACATGTGAAGGTACGAGTTGATTCCCAGCATCAGTGTTGGTAGGCTCACAACTGCATCTAGGAATTCCAGTGCCCTCTTCCAGAAACTGTGGCCCTGCGTTGCGTACAGGGAGCAGTTACAGTCTTCCTAATAAACGTTGTTAAAGATAAAAAATACATTTTAAAAATATTGGAGGGGGGAATGGAGAGATGGCTCAGAGGTTAAGAGCGCTGTCTGCTCTTCCAGAGGTCCTGAGTTCAATTCCCAGCAACAACATGGTGGCTCACAACCATCTGTAATGTGGTCTGATGCCCTCTTTTGGCATGCAGGTGTACATGCAAGCAGGGCACTCATATACATAAAATAAGCAAATAATAAACCTTTAAAAAATATTGAAGGGACTGAGCTTTTTTTTTTTTTTTTTGCTTGCGTGTTTGCTTGTTTGTTTGTTTGAGACAGGGTTTCTCTGTGTAGCCATGGCTGTCCTGAGACTTATTCTGTAGATCAGGCTGGTCTCCAACTCAGCAATCCTCCTGCCTCTGCCTCCCAAGTGCTGGGATTAGAGGCATGTGCCACCACTATCCAGCCTGATCCCCCCTTTTTTTTATTTTAAAAATTTATTCATTTTACATGTATAGGTTTTTTTGGTCTGCATGTATGTTTGTTTGTGTATTATGTGAAGTGCCTGGTCGTACTTGTAGAGGCAAGGAAAGATTTTGAATCCCCTGGAATTGGAGCTAGAGATGGTGGTGGTCCATGATATGGTTATTGGAAATTGAATTCTTTCTCTGGGAGAACAGTCAATGCTCTTAACCACTGAGCCATCTCTCCAGTCCCTTACTGACCTTTGACCTGGTATTCAGGACCACTGATAATGAGGTACACCATCTGACCCCTTTTTTCACAGTCTTTGAGCTGGTTTATCATACTGTGCACATGAACCCAGGCTAGAGCGGCTGTCTGATATTTTGCTGAGAAAAAGCTGGGCATGGAGAAGTGTATGCTAAGCACCTCGCAAGCCGTTTATTGATGGGAGAGCACTGTAGACTGCTTTAAAGGGTTCTGACATTATGAGATGGGCAGGGCGGGCTCCCGAGTTGTGTACACAGCTAACACCTAGATGGATTTTGCAAAGCCTGCAGACATAGACCCAAACCCTGGGCAGTGATGTTTGTCAGTAAGTTCCATATGGCACCATGGGCTGCCAGCTTCCGATTTTATCTTCAGAAGGAAGGGTGCAGGGAGTGGAGTGGAGAGGACACGGGTCTATGCCCACATCAGTCATGCTGACCCAGCTGTCACAGACTTCTTGAACTACATGCAGGGCACAGGGAGTCCGTACAAGCTCCACAATACTCTCTGTCTTCCACATTTCCTTCTTCTCTGAAAGTGGCCGAGTAGTTGTGACAAGCTGTCACATGCAGACAGCTCCCCAGAGAGAAGGCTCATGTTTTGACTGTGGCTCTTTGCCTTCTTCACTTCTGCCCAGCAAAGCCCTATGGATTTCCACACAACTCTCACCTTTCCTAGTCTCCATGTGTAGTGAAGGCAGGGAGAAGAGCCTGAAGGCCCTTGAACAAAGGTTTTTCTCATTCTTTTCTGGATTCTTCCAGCACCACCCAGGCCCTCCCTTCACATGCTTTCATGCAAAGATGCCTAACTCTGCCAAACCCGTTTAATCCCAGCCCAAGTGTCAGTCTTACACATAGGGATGAATTGTGGCTAGCTGCTCGCTATTCCTGAGACTGATCCATTTTAGGGGCTAGCAGCTATGTGTGTACTCACAATTCTCCCTGTATAGACTGATTTTTGTTTGTTTCTTATTGACCAGGCTAAACTCTCCCCAAGTTCCTTGGTGGATAGCTTTGAAGTAATTCCATAGAATCCATTTTCAGGTTAAACACCCATTTCACTTGCTGAATCTTAAAAAAAAAAAAAAAAGACTGGGCGAGTAACAGATGAATGTTTTAAAACCTAAGAAGGTTCTCAGAGCGACGCTTCTTTTTCCCGTGTCTAATGATGCAGATTAACATGAGCACCACTCTCCTAGAGTCAGTAGAGCAAGAGGGTGGGCTGACAAGATGGCCTGGCAGGTAAGGGGACTTGCTTGAAATGGATGTCTAACCTTTAGGAGGTGGGACTTGGATGGACATTGGCCTCCAAGAGCCTCGGAAGATGTAGCCCATCTTGACAGCCAGTATTTTGTCCTAGCAATGCAGATGTAACAAATACAGACTGTGAAAACGTCAACCCCAAGCCTCCCTCTTGGTATTGGTGGTAGCTGTCAATCTTGGGTGGTCCTTACCTGCAAAGTTCCATCCTAATCTCTGCCTCAGTCCCCACATGGTCCTCTCTCTGTGTCCTTTTGTGCCTTCAAATTGTCAGCAGGCATATGGGTGCAGGCTATCCTCTCCTAGTGTGACCTATTTTAATTTAGCTAGTTACATTGGCCCGTGAGCCTGCTTCAAAGAAAGCCACATAATGAGATCCTGGAATCTGGACATAGAAATCTGGGGGTATGGCTCCATTTACCCCTCACATACGGTTATGAGGAACTTTTATGGGCTCTTGAGTGCTAGGCGGGGTGAAATATTATAGGTCCTAAGGGTTGATCCATCCTAGTGATCTCCCCTTTCAGAAGCAAGTTTCCATTTGGTATAATTATCTATGATGTGAGTTACTCTTGTGGCTCATTGCATATGTTATGGGCAGGTGGGGGGGTGGGCTTCTGTTAAGGTAATTTCAGGTGAGACTGGGTTCCCAGAATGCCCCAGAGGACACTTGTCCGTGCCTGGTGAGGGGTCTGGCCTGGTTGCCACTGCTGCATGTAGCCAGGAATTCTGCTTAACAGCTGAAGAGTCATTCAGGGAGAAGGTCAAGATGCTAGGTGTACAGAGCAATGGACGCCAGCCCAACTAGATCATCAACAAAGAGCGAGGCAATATGGGTAAGGAATGGATTTGCAGGAACAAGGAGAGGAAGGAAAGCAGAAATCTGTGCACCGTGAAACTTGGCCTTGGGACCGCTTTCTGTCCTTGTGACCACTTTTCCTCTCTGTGGCAGATGTCCTACTTGTCTCTCCCAGGAAGTGAAGCCCTAACATTGGTTCCTTATCATCTTCGTTCCAGGGAGGGCATGACCTCCTGTTTGCTGTGAGCAAATACTGCCTCTCGCTAAGCCCATTTTTCGTATTATAAAAGGGGGTAAGGGCAGAAGAGCAGTGAAGATTAAGGCTTTCTGATAAGTGATCCATGAATAAGCTGAGAGGAGGGTGGTATCACTCGCTTGACTGGAAAAGTCAGAATCAGGTAGGAATGAGCTGGGCCCCAGATGGCTGCACAGTGATGGGGTCAGGACTGGGCCCGCTGTCTCCAGGGTGGAGCGACCCATAGCTGGCATCCTCGGCAGCCGTGCTGCAGCCTTACTGAGCTGAGAGGCAGGAAGAGCACATGGGAACTTGGCACTGGAGCTGGTGCCCTGTGCAGTCTCAACCAATCCCTGATACTCAGAGGAAGTCAGCCTCAAGCCTGCCTGGCCATTTTCTTTTCATAGCCAGCAAGTCATTTGAGTGATAGATTTTGTTAGCAGCAGCATATGAAGTGACACAGTTTCAGGAGGGAATGTGTGCCTCAGGGATCCAAGGTCAAAGGGTAAGGCTATAGCTCAGCCTAGCACACATAAGGCCATAGGTGCAGTCCTCAGCACTGCTGGGTGAAAAAGAAACACTGAGTATCACGGTGTCTCCAGACTTCAGATATCCACATCTTTCTTCCCATTTTGTCATCTCTCTTAAGTCTCAGGAGTGCGGCCTCTGGCAGCCTCTTAAAAGGGTTACCTGCCCTTGACTTTGAACTAGCCCATTGAGGTAAATCCTGGCTTGACTACATTTCTGATATCTGCCTTCCTCTGAAGGACTCTCCCTCATGGGTTAACCAATGTGCCTTCTCCTTTGGGGTCCCAGGGATGTTATCAGCTGTTGTCAGTGCTCATATCCCCTGGATTGGACTCACCGAGAGCACGCCAGTGGTTGATGGGAGTCTGTCTCAGTCACTGGCGGAAGGGAACCAACTCCCAGCAGCTGTGTTTGTTCTCATGAGGAGGTGCGTCCGCTGGTGATCATAAAATATTATGATCCCATATGTCCCTCCAATCACAACTGTGGGAGTGTCTGTTTCCATTTTCATCCGGTGTGCGTGCTGTCACCCTGTTAAGAGCTGTCCTCAGTGAGACAATGAGGGAGGGCTCAGTGGCGGACTGACTCGTTTGGATGACAAGTGTGTGAGAACAGCTGCAGGAAGCCCAGGCTGCTGTGGCTCCTGGGCCTCATCCCTGGGTGATCTCGGCCGTCACCATGTTCAATGATAGACAAGTTTCCTTCAGGCAGGTGTTCTGTGCAGGGCATTGATAATGGTGTATGTGTGCCACTCCATGAGGTTGATGCTCTCTCACGCTCACTCTACAAATGAAAACCTGAGTCATGGGAGGTTAAACAAGAGTGAGTCTGTTCTTGTGTGCGTGTCTGTGTGCGCGCGCATGCGGTGAGAGGAAAACTTTTTGGAGCTGGTTCTCTCTTTCTACCATGTGGGTTCCAGGGATGGAACTCAGGTTCTCAGACTTGGCGGCAAGTGCCTTGACCTGCTGGGGCTCCTGGAGGCCTTAACCAGGTTGCTTAAAGCCAGTTCTGGAGTACAGGGGCTGGGAGAAGTCAGTTTGTCTCAGCCCACAGTGTTTTCCCTATATTGTCCTTCAGCGAAGGCCGAGGTGACAGTATTGTCTGTGGACAAGTCCTGGGAAGGGGAGGGATGTATAGGCGATTCGTTACTGTTCTTTAAAGACAGCTTGTCTGCTGCTGTTGTCATGTTGTAAGTCACTCCAGGCCTGTGTCTTCAGAGGATCCCTACTGCTTGTTCCTGTGGGCCAGGTGTCTCTTCGGTCTTACGTAGGCTTGCAGGCCAGGTGTCACCTGGAGCAGGAACTGTTCTGGAGGGGACTCTGCCCCTAAGCTCACTCTGAAGTGACCCACCTCTCACTCACATGTGGCAGCACCGGTGGCCGAACACTTGAAACTTTCTGAGGGGGTGTTATAGCCCCTCTTGGAACTCCCAGGGGTCACTGATCTGTGGACATGTTGCCTCTTTTCTCACTGGTCTTCATGGGGCGCTCTTTCTGTCATGTGTCTGTGTCCAAATGTCCCTTTCGTACAGGACTTCATCTTAACAGTCACGTTTGCTGCGACCTGATTTTCAAATAAGGCTGCCTTCTGGGAGGTGGGGTCAGCAGGTCAATATGCAACTCTGGAGACAGGGAACCCACTTCATCTGACAGCAGGCTGTGGCTCATCTGTGTGGCTTAGGTCACAGAATTTGACAAGATGACAGGCGTCTCCTGGCCCTGTGGCCAGGCCTGCTGCTCCAGTACTGACACTGTGTCACGTCTCCACTCTTCACCCTGATCCCTGCTGTCCAGCCTTTGCTGAGACCCCACCAACCCTGTGGGTGTCACCATGGCTTGCTCCAGTCCATGAGATGCAGTCAGTGAGTAGCTTCCTAGAGCTGAGGTAGGAGAGAGCTTTTAGGAGCACCTCTCCTTTCTAGGTATATGGTCTGGAAGGCTGCACCTTGACATGCCTCTATAGTGTAGAGCCCTTAGACTCAGCTCCTCCAGTTTCCCAAGATGTCCCATCCTCCAAGCTCCTCACTCTCCCCAACCCTTCCCTCCTCTTTGTCTTCTTTCCCCAGGTCCTCCCAGATTGTCCCTCCCAGGTCACTGCTGATCACAGCTCCTCTCTCCTTTCAGCTCTCTCCTTACCCCAGCCTGCCCAGCTCAGCCCTGTCCTCACACCAGCTCCTCTTGTCTTTGGTCTTCTCTTAGTAGCTCTCCAGCTATCCTTCACCTCAGCTTCTCCCTCCTCCCGGAATCACTTCTCCCCTTCCTCCCCAACTTACCTGGCTCCTCCCTTCTTCCAAGTCATCCTTCAACCCACTCCTCCCCAGCTTCACTGCACTCAGGGCTGTAATCACTTTCCATAGTTGCCAAAGCCAGTTATTCTGGTACCCGAGCATCCCTGCTGCGACCTGAGCTCTGCCCGCACCCTTCTGAATAGCTCCTTCATTAACTGTCTGGAATCCCAGCTGCAGGTGCCTTCTGTCCTCAGACAGAATCTTCTGATGCCACTTCCTGCGTTCCTGTCAGGAACTTGTCTTGTGGGAGACAAGTGGCAAGAGGGATAGGAGGGATGTTTCACAGAGTAGATCATAGGTCTCAGGGCTCTTTGGAGCCACCTGAGTCACTGGGTATGAAGCTATTCTGAGCTTGTTCCTTCTGTCTTAGCTGTTAATGAAAGTCTGGCTACACAGAGCACATATCACGTGTCACCAGGGGGAGGTCTGCCACGGTATTCAAAAGAAAAAAAAATCTTTGCATTAAAAATGGAGCTGTTCAAAGCCAAGACCCACATGTGTCAATGTTGCCGGGGTGGGGAATCTAACTTCATATTACCGCCTTGAATTCTTTTTTTGTCCAGAGTGGACTGATAGGTACACCTGCCTCATCAAGTGGTTGTCATGACAACCACAGAGTTTCCTTAAGGGCACCACTTAGTCTGGCTCGCTACCACTACCATATTTATGGAAGCGGCCTTCATCCATTGCCTTTTGTGGTTATTGGTTAGAATGCAAGCAGACGCCAGTAGAGTTCTGCCAGATGAGACGTGTGCTATTTCCAAGGTCTCTGACACTGTCTCTCACATGACTCAAGAGTTTGACTTTGGCATTTTTTGTCGTCGTTGTTGTTTTTCTGCAATCTTCCCAAGGTCAGGGCCATAAAAATACCATTAAATAGCAAACCGCTATCCCCTCTGGGTAGACTTAGTTTTGGATTTTAAAAGCCTTTGTATCATTTCTGAGAAGTGTTGTTCGCTGGCTTTTGTGAGAGTCCCACAGGAAGTGTCTTCTCTAATAGAGGCACAGCTCTATGCAGACAAATGCACTGTGTGTACAGGAGCTGTGTGTGGCTCTTGACCACATGACATGCAGTTAACCTGAGAGGTCCAATGATGAGGTAAGGTCACTGTGTCCAGGCAGCAAGCACCGGGCACTGCGTGGTCTGGCTTGCCATGTCTCAGTCATGGCTGCTATGCAAGATGTGACAGTCATTGTGGAAATGCTTGTTTCCTCTCAGGGTTTTCCTGCTGAATCTTGGTGTTCAGTGGGATACACTTTCTGTCTTAATAGAGGGAGAGGTCTGCAAGGGCAGCTGAGGCAGGGTCGATGGTTCCATGAGCAAGCTAAGGGGTCAGAATACTTGGCTTTGAACCCTGGCTCTACTGTCACCTCCTTGTGTGACCCCAGCATGTCAGTGAACTGTTTTGCATTTGCTTTCTCTCCATTAAATGGGGCTGATGGTGATAACATATCCATGGAGTCACTGTAGCCTTTGAGTGAGTCAGAGTTGATAAGAAATGGCTAGGGCCAGCAAGATGGCTTAGTGGGTGAAGGTGTTTGTTGTCAAGGCCCATGACCTGAGTTCCATCCTTGGGACACACATTGTGGAAGGAGAGAACTGATTCCTGCAAGTTCTCCTGGATTCTACACATGTACCATGCACACACGGGCACACACACACACACACACACACACACACACACACACACACACAAATATTTAGTGTTTTTGCTCAAGAATGCTTTCACTCACATTCTTTCGTTTCTGGTTCATCTTGTGTGTGTATGCATCTGTGTGTATGTGTGTGCATGTGGGATATACATGTTTGTGCAGGTATGTAGACACCAGAGGCCAATCTTGGGTGCTATTTTTTAGGTGCCATATGCTTAGATCTACTTATGTCTTGAGATAGAGTTTCTCACTGTCCCAGGACTCACCAAGTAGGCTAAGGTGGCTTGTCAGAGAGCCCCAGGGATCCCTCCCTTTTTTTCTGCTGTCCTGCCACTGGCATTACAAGCATGTGCAACCAGGCTGGCTTTTTCCCCCCACGGGTGCTGGGGATTGAATTCATGTCCTGTGCCTTAAGGCAAGCACTTCACCCACTGAGTCATCTACTAGGCCTTGATCCTGGCTTTTTTTTTTTTTTTTTTTTTTTTTTTTTTTTTTTTTTTTTTTTTTTTGAGACAGGGTTTCTGTGGGTAGTCTTGGCTATGCTGGACTCACTTTGTAGTCCAGGCTGGCCTCCAACTCACAGAGACCCGCCTGTCTCTGCCTCCCTGAGTGCTGGGATATCAGCAATTTTTCCTAATTTCACTCCAGGGGCATGGCTTCAGATCATGCAGATTATGAAAAGAGAAGCTGGGGCAGCCTTTCTCTTCCCGAATCATAATGAGTTCCTAGGGTTCCTTTAATGTCTGAAAAAAAAAATGGGGCCTTGTCTTAACTCCATTCCAGGATATCATGATAGCCTAGATTAATAACCTCCCCTCCCTCCAGAGTGGGAGCCATAATCCCCCTGTCTTGCTGCCTGGCCGGGAGGCTTCTATGGACTTTATTGTGTCTTGAGGCTGTAAACAGACACCTAAACAGTTTCCTCAGGAAGTCTTAGTATGAGATGAAAACCTTAGGCAGACATAAATCGAGATTTATCTTCCTAAACAATTCACACAGCCATGATCAAGAGCCCCTCCGCCTCAACCCAAGCCTGCCACCATTCTTTAGCTAGAAAACTGACTATATTATACAACACTAAAGGAATTCAGGGCTTGGAGGATGCTGCAGGGGCATACGGAGGCTTACATACATATGCTTAGAAACGTAGTTTGCTATCTTTACATAGAGTCTGGCTGCTCCAAGCTCTGCTGCCTAAGGGGAGAGCAAGGAGACCCTGATCCCTCAGAGGCTTTGTCTGGGGAGAGGTGGAATAATGCAGAGATTTTTGCAGCTTGCTCTCCAGGCCACTCTCTCTGCAAAAGCAAGTTCAAGAGAACGTTCCTTCCATGCCCGGGACTCTCAGCACACCACTGTACTTACCAGCACCGGAGCAGTGCTTCTGCTCCCTAATGCTGCAATCCGTTAACACAGTTCCTCATGTCGTGGTGACCCCTGACCATAAACTTATTTCATTGCTACTCCCTAACTGTAATCTTTCTACCATTATGAATCATAATGCAAATACCTGATAGGCAGGGTATCTGATATGCAATCTTAAAGGGGTTGTACCCGCAGGTTGAGAACCGCTGGAGTAGATGCAGGGTGGGCCTCCAGGGTTCCCTCCTTCCCAGCAGGGGTGACTGGACTCGGGGATACCGAAGTTCCTGGCACTCTCAGCTCCTCTGAAGTGCCAAGGTCATCTATACGAGTTATCTTGGTTTCAGAGTGTGGGTTAATAAATTAAGCACCAAAGAAATCTTTTACATAGCTATTGCATGTATATAAAAGAATGCTCCCAGGTACAGCTATGGCCACACACAGACAGAAGGTTGGCCCTGGAGCAGAACCAAAAGGTAAAAGTTGGGCATGCTGGCACACACCTTTAATGCTCTCATCCAGTTGGCAGAGGCAGGTTGATCTTTGTGAGTTTGAGGCCAGCTCGGTCTACACAGGGAGTTCCAGGCCAGCCAAGATACATTGCACCCCTGCAAAACCCTCAAATCAGAAACAACAACAAGGAAAATGTAAACAAAAAGTTGGCAGAAAGAAACAAACTGTGATTCTGTGAGTGGTTAATGGTGTCACCAAAGGGGACAGCCCTGTTCCACGAGGAAAATATTTGGTGTGGATGCCTGCATTCCCCTCTCTCTCCCTTTCCTCCTTTTTCCTCCGGTTCCCCCTTTTCTCTTCTCTTCCATTTTCCTTTCTCTCTCCCTTTTCCCTTCCCCCTTTCCTTTTTCTCTCCCTTTTCTTCCCCTCCCATTCCCCTATTCTTCTCCCTCCCCTCTCTTCCCCTTCTCTCCCTCTTCTCTCCTCTCCCTTCCCCTCTTTTCTTTCCCTTTTCTCATTTTCTCTTCCCCTCTTCTCCTGTCGTTATTTTTTGACATAGTGTTTTTCTCTGTATCCCAGGCCACCTTGTACTTGTAATTCTTTTTCTGCTGGGATTATAGGTGTCCAGCACCATGCCTGACTCAATTTCTTTTATATAAATTTTGTTTAATTTTTTTTTCCTTTTAAAATTGCCTTTCAAAATTTGGAAAAAAATTACTCTGTTGTATTTGAAGTTTCTGCATTTATTTTTGTATGCATGTATATATTTATTTAGTGAGTGTGTGTGTGTGTGTGGGGGTGGTGTCTCTCATGTGCATGCATGCCATAGGGTATGAGCAGAGGCCAGAGAACAACTTGTGAGAGTTGGTTCTCACCTTCTACCCTGTGGGTTCTGGGGATTGAACTCATGCCACCAGGCTTGGCGGCAGGAACCTTTACTGTGCCAATTATTGACCCCCTAACTTTTTTTGATAAGTCCCAAACCTGTGGCTTTCTGTTTCCCATTGATGGCATGAAACAGATAAGAACCACAGTGCTACAGAGATCATCATCCCTAATGTCCGTATAAAAACCAAGAACACCCATGTTCTCAAGGTGACAGGGCTCATCAGCTCTAAAGGAGTGACTATAGTCGGTTGTGGTGGTGTCTTTAATCTCAACTCTCAGTGGAGGCAGTTGGATCTCTGAGTTAAAGGCCAGGCTGGTCTGCAGAGCGAATTCCAGGACAACCAGGGCTACACAGAAAAACCCTGTCTCAAAAAACCAAACCAAACCAAACCAAAGCAAACCAAAGCAAACCAAACCAAAGCAAACCAAAGCAAACCAAACCAAAGCAAACAAAGAAACAAAAAGCAGGGACTTCAGGGGGCCTGCCAATGGTGGCCGTATCTCTTCTGCTGTGATGGCCAAACATTAATGGTGGCCGTATCTCTTCTTCTGCTGTGATGGCCAAACATTCTGAGTCATATTGTCCCTCTGTCACCTTCCCAGCTCTGCTGAGCAGAACCACATCTGGACCTCAAATATAAGTTGGGATTTTCTAGTAGCTAAGCAACAGAGAGGAAGAAAAAGGCAGCATATTAACATCAGTAGAGCTGAGTTTATGTGTGTTCAGTATGATCGGGTTAGTATGAAATCACTGCGAGTTCTGAGCATTATCTCTCTTTCGGTACCAACTCTGGAGACTTGGGTGTGTCCATACTTGAATCATGACCAGGCGTGCTGTGGCTGACTGCTGAGAGGGTCCTGCATCTGCCAAGACTCAGCCCTCAGTTAGCTTTTTATACTTCCCTGGGCTAGGAGTGTCAGGACATCAGAACAACAGGCTCTGCCTTTGTTCACGTTGGGTTTTTTGTTTGTTTGTTTTCTGAAAAAGGATCCTGGGCCCAAGAGGTGGCTCACTGTACAAGGGCCTGGGATTCGAATTCCCAGAACCCACAAAAGGTGAACACGGTAGTCCGTGTCTACAGTCCTAGTGGACCTACGGTGAGACAGGAAGTAAGAACAAGTAGATCACTGGGCTAGCTTGGCATACCCAGCCATGGAGAGGAAAGATGCTGCCTCAAACAAGGTGGGAGGGGAAAAATGACACCCAAGTTTGTCCTCTGATTTTCACAGGAGGGCCGTGGCATGCACATGACTGGATTCACGCAGGCAAACGTGCCACATGCCCATGTATCATAGAGACATACATTTACACATAAAACACATAATTTAAAAACTAAAAACAAAGAGAAATTTGAAAACTGAAGGTTAAAATAATCATAGCTGGGAGAACAGCTCATGTTGGTAAAGTGCTCGCCGTGCGAGTGTGAAGACCTGAGTTCAGTTCCCAGCACATGTATAAAATGCCAGTGCCAAGCTTATTGCCTGCTCCTGTGATGCCAGCGTAGGGAGACAGGGACAGGATGGCTTGCTGTCCTCACTGGTCAGCCAACTTACCCTTCTTGGAAGGCTCTAGGACAATCAGAAACCCTGTTTATAAAATGGTGGACTGACCCAAGGAATGACAGCTGAGGTTGACCTCTGGCCTGCCTTTCTCTCTCTCTCTCTCTCTCTCTCTCTCTCTCTCTCTCTCTCTCTC
>NW_026590062.1:16809395-16947231 GCF_907164565.1 Psammomys obesus | reverse complement strand
TCTCTCTCTCTCTCTCTCTCTCTCTCTCTCTCTCTCTCTCTCTCTCCCTTTCATACACACACACACACACACACCTCCAAATGAAACTGTTCGAGAATAAAGCAGTTTGTCTCAGAGACAGGCTCAAGTACAGCCACAGCATAAACTAGCATTTGTTCATGAGATGGAAAATGCTTGAACATTGTCCCAGCAAGCATGCTTTTCCAGAATGTGTTCTCAAGATAAATAGCACACCCAGGAGCTAGCTGTGACACACTGCTCAGGCTGGACACTGCTTGCCACCATGGCTCAGAGATCCAAGGACTCTCTGGGTCAGACCATTACTCCCTGCCAGCTCTCCACCTGTCCATGCTGAGCTCAAGCACCCAGCAGGCAGAGAAGCCTCACCCCTTTCTCTCCAGACCTCTCAGCGTGCTGCGAGAACAAAGGACCCTGCTTTTATCAGAATTGAAATCTTCAGACTGGAACACCGCCTGCTCTGGTCTGAGACTCTCAGGAGTGAGCAGAATGCTAAGAGGATGAGAAGAAGAGAGGAGAAGGTGAAGGAGGGAGGAGTCCCTTGGGGGGCTTTCCATTGGCTGGGTTCTCCGTAGCTCACTGTCTGTGAGGATTCTTCACCAGCTTGTCAGTGCCATCCAAGGAAGCAGCAAGGACATGATCATGGGCCTGGCTCTGACCACATAACTGGACAGCATCACAGAAAGCAAAGTCCCACACAGAACTCATGGTATGTCTTCTCTAGAGGGATTCTGAGGGGCCTAGTGTGAGGTAGACAGGAAGTGAAGGGGATTGGGATGAAAGAGGAAGGAATCAGGATGGAGGGCAAGAGAGGAAGCCAATCTGCATAGGTGGCTGGAACCAGCATGGCAGGTTTTTCTGGTGTTCTCTGACAACTTCAAGGTGAATGGTGATAGATCAGCGGGTGGTTCGGTAGAAAAGCAAAATTCAGGTCACCTTCCGTCAGTGACAACCTTGGTAGGTTCCTCTGTCTTGAGAAACATTCTGGAAAATTCACTGACTGCTGAGCAATGGCAGTTTCTAGAGTCCAAAGATGTTGAAACAATTGCTTTGTGGTCGCATTGCAATGAGGTTAGCATGCCGCCTTCTTTTTATTATGGATTCATTTGGTTTTTAATTATGTGTATGTGCATCTGTCTGTGTGTGGGTATGTGCATGTTGGGTGCAGGTACCCCTGGAGGCCAGAAGAGAGTATTGGAGCTGGAGGTACAAGTGGGTTGCATAAAGGCATAAAGTTATTGTGTAATTCAAATGCTGATTTCTGTATCCTCCATGTTGGGCTGCAAACCTTGTTTTGAGAATCTTCTGTCTCAATGTATAGATTCTGTTCCCCAGTTATTCCCTGATATGCCAATAAAGCAGCTTAAAAACAATCAATGAGCATGGAAGAGGAGTAAGAGGGAGAAGGAGGGGATTCAGCTGCGGGAGAGGTCCAGGCGACATCAGGAGAGGAGCTGGCGCAAGAAAAGCTACAAAGTGCAAGCATCTCTGCACTGTATGCTGGGAGGAAACCAGATTAGCTTAGAGGGTTAAGAATAGAGTATTAGCTGCTCAGTTATTATGTTGTGAAACTTATTATTAAACAAATATAAAAGTCTCAATTATTTGTGTGATTAAGAGAGAAACTGAGAAACAAACACAAATATAAAAAAAACATAACTTTAACAGTTGTGAGCCACCTGATGTAGGGTAGGAACCAAACTCAGGTCCTCTGAGCAGTATACATTCTTAACCTCTGAGCCATCTCTACAGCCCCGTTCTTCTTGCAAGATGCCCCAATGTCTGGAACTCTTGGAGATGAAGGTGTGACTTGCCTATCTCAATTTTCACAATTTGGCAAAATTTCTGTGACTCTACTGTGCTGTCTCCTTGGGGTTCCTAAGACCTGGGAAATTTGGGGGAGATCTTTATTTAAAAGATTGTTAAGTTCCTTCTTGGTCAGTGTGGGATAATTCCTTGTGACATAGCCCATGTTTCCCAGTCTCTAGCCCATGGTCCTTGGTGGGTGGAAAGGAGGTGGGGCTCTTTCTTTGCAGGCTCATGGGATCTTCACCTACTGTTGGTATCTTTGCATCCTAGCTTTATTTCTCAGTGGTCTTTACAGGGTTGAATCTTCTCTGAGCTGGAATGGCAACCCCATTTCCTTTCTGAAAACTAGTAAATGTAAACTTTTGTAGGTGTGCTATTTCCATACCATAAGACAGTCATCTCCCTCTCCCCCCCCCCCGAACAGAAGTGAATATATATGTGGGCACTTGGATGATAAATGTCTGAAAAAAATTTTAAACTTACAAATACTAGAAATTAATTAAATCAACAAGATAATGCTTTATATGTATATAATGTAATACTTTTGAAAGTAACAGTGCTGTGTGTTGGCAAAGGTGTGGGAAAATATGGAGCTTTTGAGAGAGGAAGTGGAGCCATTCTGGAACTCCAAATAGCCTTGCACCTGCCACAGAGCAGAAGTTTAAAGAACAACCTGGGGATTGGGGAGGGGAGACAGTAAGGAGAACCCTGAGGGGCAGACAGACCAAACTGTTTGGGCTTCATTGAACATATGGCTAAGTTTTTAAAACTTATTTTTTATTTAAACTTTTAAGTTAGCACAAAAATTGTGGATTTCATCATGATATATATGCCATTATGTCTTGTTTTTATTTGCCATCCCTTCTGCCTTCCCCTTATTGTTTCTTAACCTCCTTCCAAACATCATCCCCCCTTCAGCTTTTATGCCATATAGATTCCATTATCCTCCTTTTCTATTTCTCCTTAAAAGATTTGTTTTATTTTATGAATGCTGGAGTGAAGACTCAGTAGTTAAGAGCATATATTGCTCTTGTAGAGGACCCCAGTTTGGTTCACGTGCGTGCGTGTGTGTGTGTGTGTGTGTGTGTGTGTGTGTGTGTACATGAGTGCAGTTGAATACAGAGGCCAGCAGAGGGTGTCAGAGCCCTTGAAGCTGCAGTTGAAGGCAATTGTGATCTGCCCTACGTAGGTGCTGGGAACTGAACTCTGATCTCTGGAAGAGTAGTATATGCTCTTAGCCACTAAGCTGTGTCTTTTATCTTTCATGAGTGGTAGTGGTGCGTGCCTTTAGTCCCAGTACTCTGGAGGCAGGCAGATCTCTGAGTTGAAGGCCAGCCTGATCTGCAGAGCAAGTTCCAGGACAACCAGGGATACACAGAGAAGCCCTGTCTTGAAAAGAACAATCCCCCTCCCTTCAAAAAAGATTGCCTTTAAGATTTTTTCTTCCTTTTCATGGTCCTCTTTCTACTTTCATCACTTACACATATATCCCTTGTCATTCTGAGTCTGGTTTATTTCCGTTAAATATGAACCCCTCCAATTCCTTCTTCTCTATGTATCAAACTTCACCATGAACCCCACCTGCACTTTCTGCATTCTATATACCCACTGGTTGAGTATCACCTCATAGGTCAATCCCACATCAGTGTCCCACAAGCGTCTTCCCGGATCCACATAATGTTGCCTTAAGGGGTTGATGCACAAGGGTAGGCCGATCAGGGTTCTGCCTACCTTTCATCACTTTCCTTACACAGGGAGTTGACTCCTGCCTGCCACAAGATCCTGATGAATGAACCTGGGGTGACAGCACTGGGCCAGTTATATCTCAGTCACCAACTGGGGTGGCTGATGAATACATGAGGATGCTGAACTGCAGCATCTGGCCCCTCTCTGTCCTGCTATAGATCTGAGAACATCTTTGTCACGGAGTGAATGAATCCTTTTGGATCAAGAAAGGCTCATCCCTTTAGCAATTACTTGAAACTGTGTGGTTCAGGGACTCTTTCTTGCCTGCCATCACCATCCCCTTTTCTCAAATCCATTTGCTGTTTTCCTTTTGGGAGAGGATTAGGTGTTTCTAAAGCAGGGGATTAAACTGATCCATAGCAATGGAGACTTGAGATGGTGTCTATGTGAGGCTGAGTGGAGCTTTGTAGCTTGAGGTGATGTCTCAAGTCCTGCCATCCCTGGGGTTCAGTTCTTCAGGAAAGGGACTGTAGTTGGGGAAAATCTTAGGGTTCTGAGTACCAATGAATCTATAGTATCCGAGAGAAAGATTGCCACTAGATGCATGGGGGGGGGGGTTTCTGGTCCAACGGTGGCAACTCGCACATGGCACTGTCTCTAGCTAGGCAATGCTGTGGGCTCCACATCAAGCCATGCAATTTGCCTGGTGCTGTATCTTGGGTCTCAGCTGTGGCTAATGGTATTCTGGCTGCCCCTACCTTGTCCTCTTGATCACCCATTAAAACCCCACTTCCCTCTGATTCTCCCAGAACCCCTGCTCTCCTCTCCCAGGGCCTTTGCTCTTGAGATAGCCATGTAGTTTTTTCCCATGCCAGGCTTAGTCCATGTCCTGAGGCAGCCTTGTTTCTCTGTTTTTCTTGAATTATTTTGATTTGTCTTTTTTCTAGAACTTAATCCATCTGGCATGCTGTGGTCCTTTGTGCATCTGCCAACTAGGATACAACTCACTAGAGCAGGGTTTGTATCGGGGTTTCTTGGGGTGCCCCAATATCGACTGTACTTGGGACTTCTGAGCAGGTTGATGATATAGTCACCTGGTCAGAGTCATTGACAGGACACTGGGACATTCTTTCACTCTTAGGAAGCCTCCCGAGTTAAACCTTGTGTTAGGAAGCAGCCAAGGCACTCATCCACCATGAAACCCTGTTAGCAAGCGTCTCAGCATTTGACATTCATGTGTATGTGACAGTGCAAAGGCTGGGTCGGAGGCAGTGTGGTCCCCAAAGGTATGACACAGTCTGTGTCTCCCAGCTGGTTGCTGCATCAGCCTCATGGTCTGTGGATGCTTCAAAGGAAACCACTCCAACTTCCCTTGTGAGTAAGCCACAGACCAGAAGGACTTTGAAGGTCTAGTGGGTGTCGAGAACTCTCTCTCTCTCTTTCTCTCTCTCTCTCTCTCAAAGATAAGCTGATGAGCAAAGCCATATTGGAACAGAAGGAGGAAGTTGGTGTCTTGGACCTGAGTACAGCTATGGTCAGGCTCCCAGGCAAAGGATGCATATGGCAGGGATCTCCTATGAACAAGTTGCAGAAAGTGAGGGGAACAAGTCTCTAAAAAATGCATAGCCCCAGGCCAGATGGAGGGCAGAGTGTTAATGGCAGGCATCACTTGGGGTAGTCTGCAGAGCCTCCTGTCACCTGAGCCCAATCTGTGACCATACAACCTTGGGAATTGACTAGAGCCTGGATATAGATTCTGCCTGATCTGAGATGTTCAGCCTCCCACACTCTGTCCTAGTAAACCTTTTTTCTTTATAAAGTACCCAGTACCAGATGTTTTTGTTTTAGCAGCAAAATAGAGCAAGACAGATAGTGTTATTGATTGAGTTGGGCTCTGAGATAGATTTGCTATGTGATCTTCCTTATATCTTCTAACCTCTCTGATACAGTTTCTGGAAGAAATCCAGAAATAGGCAGTTAGGTCTAATCACAAACACATGGATGTTTACAGCTAATTGTGACTGGAAACATAGACCACAGCATTGCCAGATCTTCAGCTTCACACCCTTCTTTCCAATAAAATATCAATCCTTATCTTCCTATTAAATATCTTATTTTTTTTCAGTATTTGTCATGATTTCTAAGCCTTGAAAATACATAAAGTATGTGGGCCAAATGCACTCATCTGCCACCACACTGGATGGCTTCTCTCCCTAGGTTATGGGGTGTGCTCTGGTAGCTGTTTCTCACGAGGGTTCTGTGGGCACGTCAGCTTTCAGAGCCCTGCGGGAAGAAAAAGCTGTGCTTGATGACAATGCTTCCATTCAGCCAGAGTAGAGCTTCTGTGCTGAGAATCGCCTTCTTTTTACCCCAGTCCTGCTCTCAGAGGGGGCAGTTTCAAAACTGACCCAGGTTCGTTTCCAAGCCTCACGGCTCCTCTGTACCTTGTCTAGGTCAGACTGGTAGGGTCAGCTCCTCTCATCCCAGGCAGGGGCAGGTGCTGCTCTGAGTGCCGCAGCTTGAGGATTTGGTAGGAAAGGGCCTTCCTTTGCGATGTGACAGCTGCCCTGTGAATGGCCTGGGTGGAAGAAGCTCTGTCACATCAGGATGATGCAGGCTGGAGCTGGTTTTCTATCAGCCGGTACCTCAAGCTGTCACCTACCACATGGTGCTCATATCAGTCTCCCAGTGGTCTTGGCCAGGGTATACATGATACTTCTGCAGGAGGGAGCAGGAGACATTAGGGGCGTTAAATAACTTGATGGTACAACACAGGTAGAAATGAGGTGTGTGTGTGTGTGTGTGTGTGTGTGTGTGTGTGTATGTGTGTTGGGGGAATGTGGAGGCCTCCCTGGTCTTTACTGAATCTTTGCTGGCCACTGTTCATTGGGCTCTTTGTCCAGGCTGCTTTGAATAGGGCTCTTGGAGCTGTCTGGTCTTGATGACTGTTGTGGAAGAAGAAGCCTGCTGGGTGTCTATAACCATGGCCTGTGCCTTTTGGATGTGGCACCTGTGACTTGGGTGGACTGTTTGCATTACTACATCCAAGGCCACCAGAGAGCCTTCTCAGATGGCTTCCACGGAGGAATAATGCTGATAAGGCTGTGTTTGGTGGCATTTAAGCCCATCGTTTCAATCCTAGAGCTAGTTTATGAGGCTCAGTGTATGCTCACCTTGCAGTCACCAATCCCTGTCTCAGAGGACATTCACCAGAGATGCATACAGACATCCACAAGACACACATGCATTCAAGAATGTCCTTATTGACAATTTTAAAAAATCTAGGTCTTATTCTGTAGCCCTAGCAGAACTAGTACTCATTATGCAGCTCTGACTGTTTTCAAATCTCATGACAACTGTTCTGTCTCAACCTCCCAAGTTCAGCTATTACATGAGTGGACTGCCACACCTGTCTATAGCATCATCTATTAATTTACCTGTCCATCCATCCATCCATCCATCCATCCATCCATCCATCCATCCATCCATCCATCTGTGTGTGTATCTATGGTCAGACTGGCATAGGAAAGTAAGTCAGCCATCAGTCTTAGTGGTTAGTCTTTGGAAAGGGACTGGGCCTTTCGGAGCATTGATGAAGTTTTTCTCTGGCAACCAGGATGGCTATTCCATATGTGTACCGTTTACCACATCGCCTCCTCAGGGACAGTTTGCAGTACCAGCATCCTCATCTGCTGGCATGCCTGAAGTGGTCGTCTTGGGGAATTTGCAATGCGATGCTGGAGGCTCCGGGCTGGAAGGAAATGGGGGAAAGGCTGGTGGAATCTTAATGAAAAGTGTCATCATTTCTAAACCATTAATACATTCTGTCTGGAAGAAGTGCCTTTTAAAAAATGTCACTTAATGTTTTCATGGCCTTGTTATCTATGGAGAGACCCACAGAGGCCCATCTTTTATATTAACAGAGATACAATTGATGTGCCTTCCTTCCTGCATTGGTGGCTGGTGAACCCTGAGCTCAGCCATACCATGTAGCATCATGTCAACAACCCAGGTGTGGGATTCCAGCTATACACTTTTCTACCTATTCCTCCCTTTTTTCTTCCAGTTCACTGTTCTGAACAGTCTTATCACGTGACTATTTTACTGCAGGCACCATTCAATTTGTTTTAGGAGTTAGGAATCATTTATGTGTTCTTGTGTGTAGTGCAGGCTGACAACCTGTGGGGCCACATTTCCTGCAAGCATACATCTCCTAAATCCACAGGTCATGATGATGTTACAGGGAGTGAAGAATTACCCAGAAGTTCTCTTAGTCCTGCAGGAGCTAAGCATCACAAACCTTAAAGGGTTCCTTGGCCAGCTTTCCTGAGCATCTATCAGCAGTCACAAACACATGCTTTCCTGTTGTAAATTTTTAGCATAAACAGAATTAAACAATGCATGGCATTTGAGGCTCGGGGTACTTCACCCAAAAGCATGCTTTTGAGAATTTTCTGAGAGTTGAAGGAACCTTAGAACTACCTCTCTTCCCTATCATTCTTGGACAGCAGACTTTGTTGTTTGGGCAGCAGCACCCCCTCATTCAAATAATGGCATTTCCTACTCAGATGATCTCAGGAGAATCGCCAAGAATTGAAGGGTTAAATAATTTTCTCACCACCAAACTTGGAATGGTTAGGACCAGACCTCCAGTACAAGCCCTTTGAGTTGTGATGATCCAGCTTATCTAGTAGGCGGCAAATCAGCTGGCTGTCAGGGCGCCAGCATCGCTGGGCAAATGTGGCAGGAGGAGGTTAGGAGCTGGGACTGAGCAAACGTTCCCTTCTGGCTTTCTTTTTGAGAATTTCATATATCGTCTCACCCCTCCTACTCTTCCCATTTCATCTCGAGTTCATGACCTCTTCTTCTATTATTATTGCTTCATATGTACAAGTGTTGCTCATATGTACATGTGTTCAGGGCTCACTACTGGGTACTGGCTAAACGATCGGGGGCTTCTCCCTGGGAAAAGCTGATTTTCTCTCGGCAGCCATTAACTGTCTGTAGCTCTTCATCTAAGGCTCGGGGAGTTCTCTCCCACCAGCACCAGCAAGTCAACGATTGTTGTCCTTGTGAAGGTCTTGTTTAGGCAACCATACTGTTCAGATTTCACACGCACAGTTTCTTTGTCACACATGGAAGACACACTCTCACAGCAGACATCTCGCCCTGGTCCTCTGGCCCTTAAAAATCTTTCTGCCCCTTCTTCTTTGTTCCCTGAGCCTTGGGTGGAGGGGTTGTGTTGGGGATGGGCACCTCACAGTTAGCAGATCTGTTCCCTAAATTCTGATTAGCAGTGGCTTTTTGTGATGATCTCCCAACTGCTTCAAAAAGGGGCTTCATGATGAGCTATGCTTACCCGTGGCCATAAGGACAGGTGTAAAGAATGTGGTTGAGAGTTATATTGGTGTGCCCATTGCTCACCCCATTGCATATAGCGTGTTTCTTTACATGCCCCACAAATCTATCTTCAAGTCCGCCTTCTCCCTCAGCAACTTCATCTTCCCCACCACCAAAGTTTTCCCAGAAAGAATGAGATAACAAGCACAGCCCAGTGTTGGCTTACTTTGTCATTAATGGTGCCATTCTTCTGTGATACTATTAGGCTAGACTTCACGTTGTAATGACACAGTCTCTAACTGAACCCAGTGTGGTGGCTCCTTATGATTTGTAAATAATTACACCTATCCAGACAGAAGAGTGAGTTTGAAACTTCTGCAGCTCTTCTCAGATGACAAAACCAGAACGAATGACTTACAATCAAATGCACAAACCAAGTTCAGAATACAAACCCTGTCTCCTTTGGCATGTCATTACAGTCCCTAAATCAAGTTTCCCTTTGGAGGTAAAGAAGTTACAGTTGGGGCTGTGGAGTACTTGCCATGTAAGCATGAGGGACCTGAGTTTGATCCCAAGAACCCACATTAAGAAGCCTCACTCTGGTGAGTCTGGAATCCCAGCACAGGGAAGGCTGAGCTAGAAGGATTCTAGGCACTCTGGCCAGTCAGCCCAGCTGAGTCAGTGAGTTTTAGCTTCACTGAGAGACTCTGCCTCAAACAGAAAGACACTCAAAACCAACCTCTGTGCTCTCCCCCGGCGTGTACACAATGCATACACAGCCACAGGTACACATGCATGGATGCATGGGCACGCACCCTCACACACATCCTCCCACAAAATATTGCATCTGAAAGTTTCCATTGCTGTGCTTGACCTCTTCCAGGCTCCTGCTGGGTCTTTGTAAAGTCCTTTCTCACGAAATCCCTGCTTAGACTAGCTTGGCTGTTAACGCTGGACAGCCAATGCGGAAATTGCTTTAGTCAGTCAAGTAAGGATGAAAACATCGACTCTGTGTGGAGTTTCAATGTATGTCCATTTTTGATTTCATGGAATTGAAGGGTCCCCTTGATCCTCTTAAGCCCTCATTCCCAGGCTGTGCCTGCCTGCAAGTTCCTAGTTTGGATTAACTGGATAGCCTTCTAGAACATTCTAGGTAGACATTTCTGGGCTTGCAACCCAGGAACCTGTAGTATGGCAAGAATGGGTGCATCAGGCTGTGTAGGGCTGGAGTCAGAGATCCATAGTGCCTGACTCAACCCCTGACCAATTCTTACTGTGTAGAGGCTTCTTACTCAGGTTGTTAATTAACCCCACTGCCTCTTAATTTCTGCATAAGGCAAGCGAGGCACTACCCTGCAGTGCTGATGTGGCAGAGGTCTGGAGAAGTGGGGAGATTTAGGAATAGAAGGAAAAAGTAGCCAGCCCAGACACTACAGCTGTGACACAGCCAAAAGTGAGCCCTTCGGTGCCCCTGGCTCTCATGGCCTCCTTGGAGGCCAGGAGTACAGTCGCTCCACCTCTGATGTCTGTAGCATCCACCTTTGTTCTGTGTCCAGTAGCATGTATCTATGAGAAGTGTCTCTTGGGTCTGTAAAGCACTGTTGGGAGCCTAGCATTTGGTTGCCATGGAGCATGTGGTTCTGGGTCCCTTAAATAGAAGCATCGTGAAATCTTCCATGAGTTCTTATTCTGTGTCCTTACTTTGAGGGTCTCTCTCATTTTACATGTATTTTAGGAAGGACAGAGTTCCCTGTGATCTCTCATGACCACCTGCATTTCTGCTGTTGTCAATGTGTTTTTTTCTATCCTGTCTTCCTTTCTCATGGGGCTGGGGCCAGGGGCCATGTGTAGAACATGCGCGTGTCAGGCACCCGCTGAGGTCAGAGTCTAGAGGAAGCAGGGCCCACAGGTTCTCCAGAGAACTGGCTTTCTGACTTTTGCCTCACTTTCCCCTTCTCTCCATCTTACCACTGAAACATGGATATATTGAGCATTCCTCGAGTTTGGGAGACACCTAAAGCCTGTTGTTCTTTCCTTGACAAGCTCTTGACATGCTCATGCTCTTTGGAAACTAGAACTCTGCTTCCCTGTCAGTGACGTGACAAGATGATAGATCAGTCTGGGAATTCTAGACTGGGTTCATGAAATAAAAGATACTCCAAAGGCTGAAGTCCCAGATCAAGGAGCTGGTTAGTCCTATACTATTGAAGTTTTTTCATGCTCGCAGGGGCTGATGTCTTTACATGGCTCTGTGTATGGGAGGAATAAAAGAATGAAGAAAAGAGAAAGGGGGAGAGGGAGAAGGAAGGAGGGAGAGAGTGAGAGTGAGAGCATGAGAGTGTGCACAATTGATTACATTCTGGTCAGGATACCTTATTAATATCCCAAGAGCCCCATCTACAAATATTGCTGCATTGAGGTTCCAGGGTATAAATTTGGAGAGAATACAATTCAACCCACAGTAAGTGACCATGGCCACACCAGGCCCGGATGAATAAGAGCACCCCTCATCACCTCCTTTCTTCCGGCATAAGGGCAACTTCCGCCCAGCAGATCTCTGTGTCCTCATTTACCCATCAGTGTTTGGATTCTGTGTCTGTGTGACTTGTCTAACAAAGTGCCTCACTTTCAAGCTAAATCCAACCTGTAGGCATGTCTATTTTGGGAACGAGCACTCTATGTGTGTTTTTATTTGAGTCACCAGACCACATATCAAAACAGGAGTAATCAAGAGAGAAAGCTGTGGTGACAGCTGCTGCAGGCACAGCAGCCCTGGTGACACCGGTCACTCTTCTTCCTGTGTGGCTGCTATGCTTGGGGCTGTGCTGCAGCTGACCGAGGAGGGCACATCCGATTCCCCGACAGTCTAGAATGTGGCCCGACTGTCATGGTCTGACTGTCCGTGTGTAGTGCTCACCTGTCCCTGAGGGCAACTGAGATTCAAGTTATTGATCAGGCCTTGCTTCCTCCTCCTCAATGGAATCTACCCCCACTCCAAATTCTGCTTAACGCATCAGGAAATCACATTGGGCTTTTTCCTGCTTAGTGTATGGTAAAAATTGAGGGTTTGATAAAGCTGTACTTACCACACTTTCTTCTTTGGCTTGGAGATATTCAGGATTTCATTTTCAGCAGGTCTCATCAACTCTAGTCCTGGGACCTTCTGGCCCCTTGCCTGCAGCTGTTCCTCATTGCAGTGTGGCCATCTGCAGGGTGTAGCTGGTGCTTCCCGTCTGCAGTGTAGACGCTGGGTCTTCACATACTCACTTGTCTCATGGGAGGGTGCTACTCTTTATAGATTCTCAAAGGCTGTGACCACCTGTGTCACTGAAAAGTTAACTATCTGTGAGCTAGGAAGTGGCTCAGTGGGTAAAGTACCTGCTGAGCAAGAGTGAAGACCGGAGTTTGATTCCTACAACCTGAGTTTAAAAAAAAAAACCAAACACAAAAACAAAAACACAGATATGTTGATCTGGAGAGGTAGAGAGAGGCAGGGAGGATCCTTTAGACTTGCTGGCGATCACAGGCCGTTTCAGTGAGTGACAGTGTCTCAGAAAACAAGCTGAGGGCGACTGACGTGTGACAGCTGATGTCACCCTCCTGCTTCTTCCTGCATCTGCACGTGTGTAAATACATGCACAGAACTAACTATCCGACGCAGCGACGTAGACTGTGCAAGCCAGAGTGCCTGTTTTTGCAATGCTATCTCAGGTCAGAAGAGACTGAGGAGGAGGGACCCTGTTCCCAGAATCAGTCCTCAGCATAGTCGTGACAGTAAGTGAGTCACAAGTCTCCCCATCTCCAGGCTGTGGGCGTGTGTCGCTGAGCTTAATAACTGAGCCCTCAGATGTGGTCAGCAGCCAGTGGGCCCCACCTCCGCAGGGGTCCGTTCTGACGCAGCGCAGAGCCACGGGGACGGTGTGCCGGGATGTCCAGTGCCGGCTGCCTCCGCCCGAGGAAACCCTGCAGTCCTCCCTCTCACTTCCTTCCGTGGATCCTCAGCTTGGCCATCACCCGCACTGCTTGGTAGAGCTGGGTTTGTCGTGTTGTGGCTGCAAGCCCACACACAGGCCTTCTGGTCTCAAGCATGCACCCCACATACACAGCGGTTTTGGCATTTTTTAGGTGGGGCTTGTGGATTAGAGGGGCTCAGTTTAATTGGAGTGGTGCTGACTTGCCTGAGTAGGTAGCCCTGGTCCCTCTAGCATCACCTGTGATACCTTTTCGGGTCCATCTCGCTGTCCAGCAGTTTGGTAGGAGAAGGGTGAGCTCTGAGAACTTGCCGAGTTGTCCCCAGGCACTACAAGGGATGCACAGCAGAACTGCATGTGTGCTCTGTGACAGCAGGGAACATCAGAGCCCACACAGTTTAAGCAGCGGCATTGAAGGTACAGCCACGGTGTCCCTTCCCGTGCCTACTCTGGGCTTCTGTGAGGGTGAGCAGTGTGCTTATAGTGACACGCTTAGCATACATTGCTCAGCCACGGGGCCTGCTCAAGCTTACCCGAGCTTCCTCCCTCATTCATTCCTATCTGTCCCTGGCCACGTTCTTCAGCTCAGCTCTTTCTTGGCTGGTCTATTGGTTATTTTCCATCAACTCTTTCTGACTTCTTGCCATGGGGACTCGGGTCATAAGTGGCCCTAAGTGCCAGTTCATAATTAGGCTGATTTGGAGACATTGCAATAGGAGCAAGAGGAGGTGACATGTCTTTCTCTTTGCCTGGTACTGTCTTGGAGTGGTGTCTCCTGCCTTGAATTAGGCAGTCTGGGTTGTCTTCACCTCTTAGGGCTGGAAACACCAAATGCAGCCACTGGACCTGGTGAAGTGGGATTTAGTAAGTTGGGTCTTTCTATAGCTGCTAGAAAACCGGATGGCAGAGCCTTGCCCCCTCTGCACCAAAAGCAGCTCCACGGTCACGTGACATCATGGGTCAGGTCACCAGTCCCATTCTGCAACTGGGGTATGCATGGCTTCAGTAAAAGAAAGACACGATCTCACCTGGCTGAGGGTCCAGAGTGAGCACCCGGCTTAGAGCTAGTCTCTAAACCAGAACTACATCCCCCAGGCTCTCCCTTGACTCACCATACCCTTTCCTCCTTTTCCAGGAAGATGAACTGAAGGCTGCTGTGCAGAGGGAGCCTGCCTCAGGCCTCTGGAAAGGCCTTCCCCTCGAGGGCCCGGCAGCATGACCAGGTAGCAAGGCCACTTTTAACCCACCTTGGAATCCTTCTGAATGGCCTGGGAGGAGCCACAGGGAAGGAGGGGGGCATGTGGAACGGACAAACCCTAGCCAGCCAACGTGGCCTGAGACCTCAGGCTGCTGAAGCACCCAACAGCGTCTCTCAAACACGAACCTTCACCTAAACATCTACCAGACCCTGAGTCAGGAGCCCAAACCAGAGTACAACGGCCTATCCGAACCTCTGCCTGGCTCTCCATCCTCTACCCTTCCCACCTGTGCTGTGGGGGTGCTGGCCAGGCCCCAGCTTCTACCTGGTTTCCATAGCTGCTGGAATTCATGCCAGGCTACTGTTTTTGCTTACCGAGATGCAAAAATGGTTTCTTAATTAGCCTCCCTACCTCCCAGCTTGTCATCCTGCCACGATCCCTACAGCAGATGGAGTGCTCTTGGCTTCTTCAGTGCATTCCCTCCTGTTGCCTCCCATAAATACATGAGGTTCTGGTGACCTTGTATGACCTTGGTGTCTGCCACTCTACCTCATTCACCACACTTCAGACACCCTAACTTTTTTTTTGCAACTTAGAACCTCAGTGTGGTCTCAGCTCCAAATGGTTTCTGGGCCCAAAAGGCCACACTTCCTCCTTTTACCAAAGCCCCACCCACTGAGGCCTCAAAGCTGCCTGCCACCACCAGCCTGAAAGCTCACCTTATCTCTCTTTCTATGGCACCTTGTCTCACCTGGTCTTTATGTCCTTTAGTCTGTCAGTCCTTTCTCGCTGCTGTGCCTATCTGTCTCCTCTGGTCTGGTCTTTGCCGTCACCTCCACTGTTAGAACTCCAGCATGTGGGATGCAAGGATTTCTTTGGTGTTAAGTAGTAGATTAACACTGGATCCACTTTTGGGTTTTGCTTTTTCAGAGTTTCACTATTTATAGCTGATAGTTCTAGAACTCACTATGTGTCCCTGCTTTAGCCTCCTGATGTCTAGAATGACAGGCCTATACAACAGCAGGCTTTAAAAATTCTTTGTTTGTGTGTTTATTTTTTCGGTTTAGAGAACTGGGCCTTGGGCTTGCTAGGTAAGGGTTCTACCACGGAGCTTCATCAACAGGCACCATACCCCCAGTCCTGCCTGGTGGTTTTGAGCTGCTGATTTCACAGCTTCATCTCCTGACTGCATGACACAGAATAGCCAAACTCTAACCATTTGATCCTCAGTGTCACTTAGCATCTTTTTTAAACATGTTTTTTTGTATTAAGGATGTAGCTCAATGGTGGAGCATTTGTCTTGTATATAAAAGGACCTCAGAACAACAACAAAAGTTTTGGGCCAGAGTGATGGCTGTGATTAAGAGTGTGAACTGAGTGAGGACCTGAGTTTGGTTCCCGGTGTTGATGTCTGACTCACAGCCTATAACTGCTGCTCCAGAGAACCTGTCGCCCCCTTCTGGTCATGGTGGGCTTTGCACTCACATGTACACTGTACATTCATAAACACATTATTAAAAGTGTGAGCTTTTTTTCTCCCTGAAGAAATTACAGTGTCAGTAAGAGTTGGGGTCCCTGTTCTGGTGGGAACTGGGCAGCCAGTGGCGAATGTAGGCTGGGGGGTCCCAGTCAGCTAGGACTGCGTTCCATCCAGCAATCCCACTTGGGGCTCTGTGTTCCTTTAATGGCTGCTGTGTTAAAAATACGCTGACAAAAACAACTCAAGGAGAGAGGATTTATTTTATAGCCCACCCTTGCAGGGAAGTCATGGTGGCAGGAGTCCCAGGCAGATGGGTCTTCCTACATCAGTTAACCAAATCAGATTATCCGCTACGGGTACGCGCAGAGGCCCATCTCCCACGTGATTCTAGAGTCTGTCAGGTCAACAGGGTGTGTAGCCAGACAGATCAAAAGCAGCGTGTAGCCATGGTATAAATTTACACTCGCAGACAACCCAGCTTGACTTTTCCCCTAAAGATCAGAAACATCTGCTCCTGTTGCCTTTTCTGCGTGCCCTTTTAAACAGGCTTTGAGGTACTGAGTGAATGTACCTCCCCCTAGCTGTGCTTTGCAGGGGTGTCAGAGGAGCCTAGTGACTCACAGGGTACAGACGGGAACAGCGCACTGCCAGGGGTGTGCCCAGACCTTTCCCTCTCCCATACCAGCCTGGTTGGGGCTCTGTTTTCTGTTCATCCATAATGAGATGTCATTCTAATATGAGCTGTAGCATGAGTTGATGTTGGGGACACCAGGTGAACCCAGCCACGAAAGGATAGATAATAAACAAACTTTTTATTTGTTTGCGTATTTGCAGACCAGGGATGGTCCCAAGGACCTTGTGCATGCTGGGCAAGCGTCTACCACTGAGCCATACCCCCAGCCTTCTTTTTATTACTTTTCATTTTGAGATAGGGTGACAAGTTGCCCAAGGTGGCCTTGTCCTCGCTCTATCACCAGGCAGACTTTGAGCCATCAGTCCCCTTGTTATGTTTCTTGAGCAGCTGCGATTATAGGCCCAGCTCTGGTTGCCCTGAAATGAGGTCCTTGGAGTAGTCAAATTGGAGAAGAAAATGGAGTGGTGCTTGGGGCCAAGGGAGCAAGAGATTGGGAGTCATTGTTTAAAGGGACAGAGTTCTGGACATGGGTGTTAGTCATGGGGTATACTGTTTGGTATGACTGAACTTGAAAAGTGCTGAGATGGTGCCGTGGATATTTTTAATCAAGTCTTAAAAATGAATGTGCTTTTCAGTTAACACCCTTTTCTCTGCTCCCATCAGCCTCTGCTCTTCAAAGCAGCTCTGGGGAGCAACTCTAAAAAAGTCAGGCACATACACACTAAGGATGCACACAAGGAGGTTCAGTGACCTTTTTAGCCCAGGAGTCACTGTTTCAATTGATGGTGACATTTGTTTTAAGCATCGGATACGGAATGATAGGGCTGGTGGGGGAGCTAGGCCATGGGATAGCTTTCTTCTTCCTTCTCAAGTCACTCCACACCGTGGGGGGGGGGGTGTTGGTAGTGTGGGTTTCGGGGTACACCAACCCTCCCCCGGAAGCAGATGCAGTCCCAGCTTTGAGGTGGCCTCTCTGCACAGCCTCTGGGATACACTTGACATTCTCTGCCTCCAAAGAGCAGGACTTGGTTCAGCTTTTGTGTTTTCTGCAAGGCTGGAAACTTCTGGGTCCCTTCTCAGCAGTCCCTTTTAAACAGGCTGTTAGAAGGGCTGGAGAGATGGCTCAGAGGTTAAAAGCACATAATGGTCTTGTAGAGGACCTGAGTTCAGTTCCCATCACCCGTATCAGGCAGTTTATAATCACCTATAACTCCAGTTTTCCAATGGCATCTGCTGCCTCTGCAAGGTATCTTCCAAGGATATCTTCACTCGTGTGTATATTCTTACACACAGACAGACACACATACATGTAATTAAAGTTATAAAAACATAAATCTTTGATTAGGCTTCTAGGTGCCCAGTGACAGTACCTCTCTTCTCTGCAGAGAAGACAGAGGAGCGTGGTGACTCATGAGGGCCCAGACAAGAACAGCAGGCTGCCAGAGACTTCCCAGATCTGTCCCACCCCCTTGCCAGCCTGGCGAGGCTCTGTTCTCTTCCCAGTTCTGGGTGAGCTAGCTTGCAGGCTTAGAGCCTTTCACAGGAGACAGCAGCTCACCAGATTGCCCGTGGGTTGGGCCTCTTGTGTCCTTGGGTAGCTGGGAAGAGGGGAGTCCCAGGAAAACAGTGAATGTTACACCTGATTCATAGTAGGCAGGGGCTTGTCAGTATAAACCTGGCTCCCAGGAAGTTTCAGGGGGCTCACTCCATTCCTTCTCTCAGTCTTGCTTGGAGTTGCAATCTGCCTTTTCATAGTCCCCATGAAGAGAACATTAATTGCAGATGTGAGGAGATGTGTGGACCCCATACTCAGTCTTAAGCCTGAGCAGAGCTGATAGATTCCAAGGTCCAGATGTGGTCCAGACTATTAAACACCGTATCAAAGTCCCTCTGGTAGACAGCCTTGCGGAGGAGCATCAAGCCTAGAAATCTGGGATGCACTACAAAAAATGTTCTCAGTGCCTTGAGGCTTGCAAAATCACCCGTTTACTGACTTGCCAAACTAATTCTAATTCCTTCGTTGGCTGAGGTAGACAGAGCTGGGAGCTGCCCCCAGGGCAGGACAGCTGTCCCATGGCAGGTTGAGGTTTGAGGCTTCATTTGCTTTGGGTAACTATGGCTAAATGTTGTGAGCTTCTCTCTGCCAGGTTCCTTGTGGCTCCCTCTAGAATCAGCTGTGAACTGGAAATGTTTCAGCAGATACTCAGAGGCCAGCATTGCCAGCTGAGCTTTGTCTGCCTCGTGGGGCAGCACACAGGCCTGGAGGTGCCAACCCCCAAGCTGGGTACTGTTATTAGTTAGTTGTAGCCCAAGGACTTTTGAGCTGCAACCTGTAAATCCAGTGACCATGTTGGCAGAGTCCACATCCCACTATGGGATTCCATTATGAAAAACGACACCATTAGTTTCATTAAGAATATTATGGAAGGACGACACACAGGTATTTAGGACTTGTAGGCTAAGCAACTTCAGTTTTTTGTTTTTTTTTTTTGTTTTTTTTTTTTGTTTGTTTGTTTTTTTTTGTTTTCCAATTTGTTCCAGAGATACTTGCACATAAGCAGGGACCTCAGGCATCTTACATTTGGGATGAAAGAGAGCTGCATGACTTTGTCTTTGGCCATCTGGAGCCCACGCTATCTGTCCTGAGGAGGCCTCTTGGGGTGCCTTGTTACTCTTAGTACTTCTCTTTTGCAGGAAGCAGCTCCGCTCAGTTCCCAGGAGAACATTCTAGGCTAAGTGCATCTCTGACAGCAACATGGAGAGTTTTAAGGGGTGCTTTATGGCCACAGTAATGTGGACTGTGCACCTCTCAGATATGTATAGACATATATCTGTCCTCCTGCCCCTCCCCCATTTGCCGGGCT
This sequence comes from Psammomys obesus, assembly GCF_907164565.1. Lineage (NCBI taxonomy): Eukaryota > Metazoa > Chordata > Mammalia > Rodentia > Muridae > Psammomys > Psammomys obesus. Next base: position 16,928,230 of record NW_026590062.1, on the reverse strand, counting down.
CTGCTGGGACCTGTGAGACAAAGTGATAGGTTCCTAGAGTGCCCTGGACTCTTGCCAGCCAGGCCACTTTTACTCACTGGGCCCTGAGGTGGCAGCAGGGTTCGGGGTGTTTGCATGGAGAGGCAACAGGTCTACATCCCTTCTATGAAGCCAATGGCAGAGGCCTTTTCTTGCCTGTCAGCTCCAGTCTCCCTTTTTCACCCAGCAGAAGTAGAAGTTGGGCCTTTGATTAAAGCAGTATGTTCATGGATTCTTATAAGAGGTGTTTCCTGAGCAGAGCTACCAACCAGAGAAGGACTTGGATGCAGGCCCTGCCCTGCTGAGCCATGCCCTGCATCGGTGGTGGCTTCTGGGACAAGGTGACAGGGTGTTCTCTTCCTCTCTGAGCACTGTCTCCTCAGTGTAGCTGGAAGAGGACCAGCCAGAGCTTTTCTTGTTTTGAGCTCATGATGGTCATAGTCACTGGGCTCCACTGGGGATTATGTCTCATGGGTCTCTGAGTCACAGCTGCAAGGTGAAACAGAGTCCTATCCCTGGTAACACAAGGGAGGAAACTGAGTCAGAGGGTCAAGAGATGTGGGGTGGGAGTTGGGGGTGTGGAATGGCCTTGAGACACAGAATGAAAGGTGTGAGGCTCAGTAGGCCCCCACCTGAGGGCAGAGCCCCACCTGAGGCTCTGGGGACTAGGGTGTAGTTCCTTCAGTATCAGAGCTAGGGTAACTGACCTCACAAGCTATGGCATAGGATGCTGTCTGGGGTCAAGCTGAAGCAACATGGGGTGCAGTTGGAGGGCAGGCACAGTGGCATTGCAACAGCAGCCAGCTTCCGTGCAAGGCTCATCATCTACACTGCAGAAGGCCCGAAAAAAAGCAGTATGGCGAATTGGGAGTGGGCAGACACAAGTAGTAGGGTGAGGTTTCCATTAGCTTTGGTGGGCAGGACAGCCTGCCACCAGAGGGGCTCTGCTCAGAAACGGAGCTGGACCGGGATAGGAGTGGTACGGGATGGGTAGGTACATTGTGACAGGTAATGGGGCCCCTGGGTGCAAAAGATCAGAGGTGGGAATGAGCTAGAGGCCAGGGTGTCCTCAGCATGTGGAAAGCCATGCCAGGCCAGCAGAAGAGAGATAGATATTACAGAGGCTCGTAAACCTGAGGAGTTTGGATTTTATTTTGATTTCCATGAAAACGCCAGGACATTTCTAGTAGGGAGAAGCAGGGCTTGAAAAACACTTCAGAAAGCCACATTGGGCTCTCAATGAGACCAACTTCTGAGTGCTTAAAGTATCTCCACCCCCTTACTTTCTTGACAAGTGGAAACATGAGGCATGACAGCTTCCAGCAAACCTGTGCCCTGGGGTTGAGGTTCAAGAGTGAGAAGCGTTGGGCTGAAATAGACCACAGCGTTTTCTTCCAGATTTGTTGCCAGAAGCTTCAGGTGGCAGCAAGATGACATGCGTGAGCTCCTGCATACCAGACATCCCCACGGCCCCCGGTAGCAGCCCCTGCAACCACCAGGAGTGCCACGTGTCTGTCCTCCCTTCTTTTGGAGTCAGGGAAATTGTCTAGTTAAGGTTAATGCCTCATAGCTCATGAAGTCTCTGAGACAATGAGGGCTTTGGAGGTGGAAAACATGCCTTTGTGACAGCCTGTTCAGGGAGGGAAGGAAGCTAGAAGGCTGCCTTCGGGGTGTGTTGTTTCCTCCTGAGAATTAACAGGAACTCAGTGCAGGGACTTCTCTCATCAGTGGCACTCCCTGACCTGCTTTAAAGAAACCACAAAAGAGGCAGGGAGAAGGGTGTGCATGTGCCATTTTTATCCAAAGTCAATCCTGGGCAGAGGTTTGAGAGAGAAGAATCAGTACTTCCAGATAGCCTGGGTAACACTTTCTTACCTGTTAGGATTCTCATGGCATAAGGGACAGAAAATGATTCTTGTTGGTCCAAGTAACTTTGATAGAAAGGGAAACAGCTTCAGGTACGGCTGGATCTAGGTGCTCTAGCCTTTTCCCTCTGTATGTCTTGGTCCTGTGTCCTTGTCGTTGACTTCATCCAAGAACGTTTCTCCTCTTGTGGTGGCAAATTACACAGTAGTTGTAGCCCTTACTCTCAGTTTCCTGGGTCTCCTGGGGAGAGAGGCTCCTTTTTTCCCCCACCAGATTCTCACACAAGGGTCATAGGTCATCTTGGGCTAAAATATTGGCCACATACCAGGACTGGGTCTTATTCCAAATTGCAGTCAATCACTATGGGTGTGGTGAAGATGGGGATTGGGGGCACCTCTGGGTGCCAGCTGACCCTGCCTTGTATGAACAGGCCCCAGGCAGTCTTTACAGAGGATCTCAAGGCTCTTTACTGTTCCAGAAGAGACTTGTACAGGTGTTGGAGGGGACACACATGCCCTTTCCCATCCTGGGAGGATCCTAATGGCTGCCATGTCTCCTGAGTTTCTCCTTATAGGTAAAGGCTGAACATGCCTGGCTCTCCGTGGTGACCTGTGAGGAGAGCTCCATTCACTGTGAAGGAGAAACGCCAGTTCCAAGCCAAACTGGAGAACTTGGAACAAGTCCTGAAGGTAGGGCAGTTTCATGTAGGGTAATGACCCTTCTGCAGCCAGCAATGGGGTGGGGGGGGGAGTGCCACTCTCCCAGATGGGAAGTAGCTGAGGGCTCAGAAAACCTCTTCAAAATTCAGGGCATTTGGGGCCACATTTACTCTGTCTCTGGTGTAAATGTAGGAATGGAAGGCCAACCCGACAATGCATTCCATCTCTGAGGTGTCTAAACACACCACGGAAGGTCCATAGACCATCGAATGGACCATCTCCAGCCCTATTGGCCTTTTGGTCATTTGATTTTTCTTTTTTTCTGGTGTGGCCACACTTTCATAGCCACACTTCCAAGCAAACAGCACTTCGACTTCAAAGCCAGTTTTTTTTGAGACTCACAGAAGTATATGCTCACACAGCACTCTGATGGAGACATACCCAAGCTGTTCTGGGCAACTGGCTCCTCTCTGGGCTTTCAGTTCAGGAAACTCTGAAGACAGAGACAGACAGAGGAGAGAGAGAGAGAGAGAGAGAGAGAGAGAGAGAGAGAGAGAACCACATCAATCATTAAGCCATTGTCTCCACCCACTGGGCGTTGTTCAGGATACAAGCTGCCCACCATCTGGAGCCCACTCATGAAAGTGAGCAGGAGGGGCAGTTTAGACTGGCCATTCTCAGAAGACCCCAGTAGGCACTTGATGATGCCAGAGGTACACTAATCCCTATAGGAAAGAGCCACTAGCGATATGTCAAACCTTCTGCCATGCGGGTCAGGATTCAATAGCAAGGGATTATCACACACTAGTTGCTGGTAGTACGGAGACTGGGCCGTTCCTAAACACCCTGTGTGCCAGCTGAGGGGCTGACGTACTGGTTAGAGAGACAGTGGGCAGCCTCTACTGTTTGCACATATGGCTCTTGCTTTCTTCAAAGCAGACTCTTCTTCGTAGAGCTGACCTGACCAAAACGGGGTGGGTGAGGATTTGGGAGACAGACAGTGAGACTCCAGTCAGAATAACACAGAAATGGATCGGAGTCCCTCTTGTGGGTCAGTCCTTGGTCTGGATCTCTCTTAATTCCTTTACTTTTAAAATGGCTGGGGTTGGAGAGATGGCTTAGCAGTTAAGACCCAATTGCTGCTTTTGCAGAGGACCCAGGTTTGGTCCCCAGTGTGGTGCCTCATAACTGTCCCTACTTTTGGTTCAAAGACATCTGGTGCCCTCTTCTGGGCTCTCTGGTACCAAGCAAACACACAGTGTGCATACATACATACATACAAACAAAACATGTACACATAAAATAAAAATAAATATATCTCAAAGACATGATGATTAGAAGCTGGGGAGCTGGCTCAGTCAGTGACAGCTTGTTCTGCGAGCTTAAGACCCTGAATTTAGATCCCCAGCATCCACATAAAAGCCCAGTGTGGCAGATACCTAGAGTCCCTGGAGCTTTTGGACTGGTGGTCTAAATAAATCAGTGAACTCAGATTAAGAAGAGACCCTCTCTCTCCAAACAACAACAACAACAAACAAACAAACAAACAAATGAACCACCTCTCAGGCCCTCTAGCTCATTAGCTAGAGGTCTTGCTGCCAAGCCTGGAAGCCTGAGCTTGATCCCTGTAATCCTGCATGGAGAAAGGAGAGGATTTTCAAAGGTTGTCCTCTCACATCCACACAATCATGTGTCCTTGCCCATACACCACAGACCTGCACACACACACACACACACACACACACACACACACACACACACACACAGAGAGAGAGAGAGAGAGAGAGAGAGAGAGAGAAATAATAATGACAGCAACAACAATAGAATGAATAAGTAAATATGAAGATGGTGGAGAATGATGGAGGAACACAAAGCTTCTCTCAGAGTCTAACCTGGCTACAAGCATCCAGGGAGACCAGACATAAACTTATGTGAACCATTTCACAGTTCCCAACCTTTTTGGAGAAAGGAGCTGTTTACACAGGATGACAAATCATGGAGCCAGGAATGGACTTTCCTTAGTTGACACATGAGAGAGATGCTGACTGTCAAGGGTGACTCTAGCATCATTGCCCCTTTCTTTGGGGGTGTTGCAGTTACGGTCCTATGATAGTTAGGTTTGCTGTGATAAATACCATGACCAAAAGCAAGTTGAGGGAAAGGATTTATTTCATTTTACACTTCCAGATCACCGTCTCTTTTGGGAAGCCTGGGCAAGAGCTCAGGGCAGGAACCATGGAGGAATGCTACTTACTGGCTCACTCTTTGGATTGTCCTCAGCTAGCTTCCTTATTCAAACCCGGATTACCTGCCTTTGGGTGGCATCGCCCATAGTATGCTGGCTCCTCCCATATCTATCAACAATGAAGACAATTCTCCTCATGTAGACTTGATCTGGCCCATTCCTCAGTTGAGACTCCTCCTTCTGAGATCACTCTTGACCGTGTTAAGCTCACCGGGGCAGGGAATCAGGTTTGGGAAAGGACAGTTAAAGGCTGCAGCATGTGGCTCTTGAGGCTCCCTCCCTTTTGAACTGTGAGTGGCAAGAATGGGTCAGCATGGGTTACTCCCACACAGGGAGAATATGAGAAGCATCTTAATGGTTAAAAGTGGAGAAGGGATCCTATGACACTCCCACCCCTCAATTCCATGCCATTTAAAACACCATGAGATGCTGTCCATTGTCTTTTGGAGGCAGTAGCTGGTCTAAGGAGACTGTGCTCACCTACACTTCAATAGCAGGCTGACCAAGTATATGGGGCATGTAGTCTCCCTTGGTGATGATTCTCTGAAGAAAAGCCCACAGGCAGATAGGGGGCAATGGGATGCGTCTTAGAAATGTGCTTAGGATCTTCCCAAGCGGGGGAGAGGATATTTCCAAGTGAAGCCAGGGAGGGACATTGTTAATATCAACAAAATAGCACTCTCATGTAGAAGCAAGGAGAGCTTGAGAAGTTAGATTTTGTCCTCAGAATCTTGGGGTACCCAGTCCACCTGTTACTATTACAGTGATACCATGTGATGGGCTGTCTTCAGGCTTGGTGGCTTAAGACTGTAGCCATTCATTGTTGCTTTCCAGTCTGGGTGCGTGAAACTGCTTCTCAGTATGAGTGGGCTTGGCTGGAGGATCCAAGGCTGTCACTCATGTCTGGAGACAGCTGGACACAGCGAGACCAGACGGCTGTGCTCTGATGGCCACCCAAGTCCTAGCTAGCTCCTGGTTGTCTGTCCTTCAGCTATGTGTGGGGTCTGACCAGTGGCATGGAGGACTAAGCAGAACAAAGAACAGGTGTGTCCCCACAGGGACAAGCTTGAATCTGGCACAAGGTTCTGCCACTGTGTTCTTGAGGCCAAAGCAGGTTCCAGGCTGTCAAGGTCCAAAAGAATAGAGAGGACATCCCAATACCAGGCATGCAGGCGCAGTGGGATCCGGGCATCTTCAACATTGTTTATCACATCTGTTCCTGAGGGCTGAGTAATGGACCCAAGCTCTATCTCATGTCAGTTGGACAAGAAAGCAGGGATCAGGAATGATGGGCAGTCCAGACAGGAAATGGCAGCAATGTCTATCAGTGCGAGAGGAGGTCATGTTCCTGATCCTCAGATCAGGTAGAGGCCATAGAAGCTGCTGATGGCTGGAGATGGCAATAGGAGTCAGAGAAGAGTCCTGATGGGGCTTGGACATGGGTTTTTACCTGAGCTTAGGGACCATGCCCTGGACAGGAGCACTGAGGATGGACAGATGGATTTGGCAATCATTTTGTGTCAGGAACAGTTTGTGGTGGCCATGTGGTTCTCTGTGCAGAGGACTCTAGGCTCACGCTTAGACATCCTCACGAACTACTGGGAAAGGTCTTCAGTCACTGCTAGATGGAGCATAAGGAGGGATTGACCCATTCAGCCTGACGTCGAGAAGGTGACAGCAGGCAGGGGTTGGGGGGGCATTTGTGTCTGTCATTGTGACGCCAAGTGTCTGGTAGTCATGGTTGTCAGAATTCTCTGACCTTCCAGCTCACACTGCCTTCCAAGTGTGTGGATCTGACATACAGTAAGTGAAGGATGCCTGTCGTAGGTTTTACTGTGTGACATCAGTCTGTGGCTAATTATTCCAGAGGCTATGCCCACACACTGGCTTTTTTGTTTCCAAACACTGCCATGCCACTTGTCTTAACCCTGACCATTTCATTTAGCTGAAGACACTAGATGCTACTTGCCTGATGGCTCCGGATTGGTTGGTGAAACAAACAAGAAAACCAAGAACCAGAGAAGCATTTTTTTTTTTTTTTTTTTTTTACACAGGAGCACACGGCTGGCTAGTGTGCTGTAAGTGGCATTTGAAGGCAGTCTGGCTGGCTTGGCCTCTCCCACCCCCACCCCAAGTCCTGGTCTCTATATGTGAGCCTGGGGGTTAGGAACCACTGATGTGGGATGTGAATTGTATTTGACAAGTTTTCCATACTTGTGAGTGATAGTTGCATGATCCTTGGTTTTCGGTTGCTATTAGAGAAATGCTGGACAAAAGAGTGGCCGGCAAAGCACGTAGATTTCATTTTCATTTTCACACCTTATTTATCTACTTTAGGTGCGGAGCATGTGTTCGTATGTTTATGAACTCGTGTGCCACCAGGAGCATGTGGAGGTCAGAGGACAGTTTGGTGGGAGTTGATTCTACCATGTGGGGGTTCAGAAATTGAACCCAGGTCATCGGTCTTGGTGGTAGGCGCCTCAATCTGATGAACCATCCCAGAGCCCACAAGGAGACTCTTTTAAAGTTTTTTTGAGACAGGGTTTCTCTGTGTAGCCTTGGCCATTCTGGATTTGCTTTGTAGACCAGGCTAGCCTCAAACTCACAGCCTGCCTCTGCCTCCCTGAGTGCTGGGATTAAGGGTGTGCATCACCACACCTGGCTTACAAGGAGACTCTTAAGGGCCCCTCCCTACTTCCTTTCCTCCACTTCGAGACACTAAGCTACTTTTGGTGAAAATGGACTTCAATTTCTGGAACCCTCATGACTCTCATTGCGGTGAGCAGATCTGCCTCACAATGGGACGGGCAGTCACGTGCACTGATCACAAACAGCCTGCTGTGTTCTCTCCCAAGTCTGAAGACGCAGACTCAGAACCTGTGTCCACACGTGCGTGTGCACAGAAAAAAACCTGCCCCCCCCCCCCACACACACCTCTGTCACCACTGTGGGATAACAGAGTCCTCAACACGGCTTTCCGAGCCATCACATTGAAGACCTGCCGAGTGAGGCTGTGTTTCCTTCATGCTTCTCCCCACTCGGGCACAAGACTGAACACCTCTGATTCCCTGAGGGGGAGAAGAGGGGATAGTTCAGCCAGCTCTGTGTCTGCTCCCCATGGTAGCCAGGCTTCTTTAGGAGGTCGCTCTTGACATTTGGAGGTGACTTAAGCACCACTGTTAATGTTGACAACCGGCTATAACTACCATAGCTTTAAAAATAAATCCAACCACAGGCAGGCTGGAAGCTGGTGATTCCCCCCCACCCCTTGGTGTGCAATCAGTATTGCTTTAGGATGGTCAGGCTTTCTTGCTAACGAGCACAAGGCCCTGGGAGCCAGGCATGACACTGGGCAGGTAGTGCCTTGGGAGAACCAGGGCTTTTAATTGCCCTTCAGTGGGTCCTGTACCATGCTCAGGGACAGCCAGCGTTGTGCCAGTGTGGACGCTGTATTAAGTTACTCCCTACTGCTGAGATAGAGCACAATGACCAAGGCAACTTGTTCACTCAAGGGACTACTTGAGCTTATGGTTCTAAAGGGTTTAGGAGTCCAGGATGACTGCAGGGACAGAAGCTGAGCACTCACATCTTGAACCCAAGCATGAGGCAGAGAAACCAAACTCAAAATGATGAGAGTCTTTAAGTTATCAAAGCCCACCTCTGGTGACATAATTCATCCACCAAGGCCACACCCCAAGCCTTGCCAAACAGTACCACCAGCTAAGAGCCAAGTATTCAAATGCCTGAGACTATGTGAGACATCTCCTTTAAACCACCACACATGCCATGTATGGAACAGTGAGAACCACCCCTTGGCAAGATTCCATGGCTATCAATGTGGCTACTCTGCCTGTTCCAACCTATGTGGCAGAGGAGTAGGAAGAGATACTTGGTAGCTTAAGAGGCCTGGAAGGAGGATGGCAATGAGTTTGTGGCACTGTAGGGACATTTCACAATATGGTAGGACCCACGGGAGACTCATAGAGTGGAGGACCTATAGGAATAGAAGAAAATATCAAGCCAGGGGACTAGAATTGGTCCAAATCCTGTTCTGGCCATGGGCTTCCTGTATTAGGTATTGTTCATTTTACCGTGATTAAAAAGTATCTGGTGGAAGCAGTTTAAGGGAGGAAGGGTTCATTTTGACTCACAGTCTGAGGGCTCACAGTCCATTATGGTGGGAAGTCATGGTGGTAGGGAACTCTATGGAGGCAGGAGCTTGCAGCTGGAATTCCTTACCTCCTCACATCTCAGCAGAGAGGGAAACAGAGAGTGGGGAATACTGGTGCTCAGCTTAACTTTTTTTTTATTCTTTTCTAGAGATAAGGTCTCATGTAGCCCAAACTAGCCTCCAACTTACTATGCAGGTTGATGATCTTGCATTTCCAGTCCTCATGCTCTATCTTCTGAGTATCGGGGTGTATACCATCATACCCAGTTTTCACGATGCAGAGCAGTGAGCCCTGGGCTTCATGCATGTTAGGCAAGCATGCTGATAATTGGGCTCCACCCCCAGCCGTAACTTCTCAGTTTCCCATTTTTTTATTCAATTCAGGACCCCGGCAAGGGGTGGCATTGTCCATGTTCAGGATGAGATCTTCCCTTGTCAACTGATTATCTCTAGAAACACCCGAAAAGCCATGCCCAGAGAGTGTCTCTTAGGAGATTGGAAATCCAGTTGAGAGTAAAGATAGGACCAGCTGGAGATGTGTGTTCCTCTCTGTCCCTGTGCAGGTCAGCAGGCCCAACCCCAGAGAGTTCTCTGTTCTTAGTCCAGCCATGCCTCTTTCCCAAGGCAGTGAGCCCAGAATGCTCAGGGTGGGGAGGAAGCTGGGTCCATTGGCAGCCTGTGGTCCTCTGCACAGTCTCAGTGAGGTGGAGTCCTGCAACATGGGTCATGACTGCCTCGGCCAGTTTGGGAAGCAGCCTCATCCTTCCCTGTCCACTTCTCAACTGTGCCTCTGTCCTAACGCACTAGGTCCTCAACCTCACCACTTTCCACCCTCTGTCTCCATTGTCTTTGCTCCTGCTGTCCACCTGGATCCGTGAATTTCAACTTCAAAACCAATCATATTCTCCCCCACCTCTGTGTGTGTGTGTGTGTGTGTGTGTGAATGTGTATGCCGCAGCACATTCATGGAGATCAGAGGACAATATTTGAGAATCCGTTCCCTCCTGCCATCTTGTGGGAACCAAGGATTGAACTCAGGTCATCAAGCCTGCGTACAAGTGCCTCTACCTGTGGGACCATCTTCCCATCACTTCTTACCTTTTTCGAGGCGATGTCCTTTGCTGAAGCCAACGCTCACTGATTTTATTAGACTGGCTGTCCAGTGAGCTTGGGAACCCCCTTGTCTCTGCCTCTCCAGTGCTGAAGTTACAGCTGTATGTGACCACAGCCAGCTTCTCTCTGTGGGTGCTGAGATCTGAACTCAGTTTCACATGCTTGCATGGCAGGCACTTTACCCAGTGGGCTATCTTCTAGCTGATGCCGTCCCCTCTGCCTACTCCTGTATTGGGCTGAAACTTTTTGTCACCCTCCACGTCATTTGACACTCACTGATCTGGGAAGCCAATTTCCCAGAGAAGTGTGAGGTGTGAGGGTGCCTCCTCTGGCGGTAGGAGTTCTTCAGGCGAGCTAGTGTATACCTGGGCATAGCAGTTTGGTCTTAAGGTCTCTATCCTCACTAATCCCTCATAGTCATGGATTCCTCCCTCCTGTGACCACTGGTTAAATTTCTTAGTGCATTCACACACAAGAGTGGAGGCATCTAGGCTGATTGGGGACACAAGGATCCTTCAACGTCCCTAGTGCTATCATAGTGTTGAAGAATGTTGGCAAATGCTGTTCCTGTGGACAGAGGAGAACAGGGCTGTGGGCTGCAAGTATGGCCCTGACTGCACTGTCATTCATTCTGCCCAGTGACAAAAGCCAGTCTTTCTGATCCAGCTGTGTGGTATCACAGGTCAGAGGAAAAAGGACATCAAACAAACACAACTAGATGGTCAGCCATATAGACACACCAGAAAGCTCTGTGGGGCAGTGGGCATGGTATGGGCTGAGGTCTGCCATCGGGGTGGTGCTAGTACAGAAGCTGAAGTCACAGTGGCTAGGCATGGTATTGAAGGGGGCAGTGAGGAGCTCAGGCCAACAACCAGGCTGGGCTCCAAATTGCCTGCCAGCTGTGGTACAGTTTAAATTTTTTCCCAAGCTGGGTGATGGCTGCTGTGCCCTTCACAGTGAGCGGAAGGAGATGGCTTGACTGGGCACTGTCTCTCAGAGTCCGCCCTCAGAGGAGGGCAGGCCTGAGCCAAAGAGATGTCTGATGATGACCTGGGATAGAGGGGCTGGGTCTCATCTGGTGGCAGATGCAGGTGCCGGCAGGGGTAGGGAAATCTGGATGGTAAAGAGGCCATTCACTATCTCGGATATTGAGTGATGATGGGAGGGAACCGAGAGTGGCTCCCAGCTCCTTAGCTGGAGGGGCTGGTGGCTCGATGCTGGCGTCTGCTGAGGTCTTCTGACATCGCTGATAGAGAAATCGGTACTTGTCTCTGGGACAAGATGAGGCTGGGTTTTGTGTCGAACTCCTAGGGGTTAGGAAGTAACCACTGGCAATAAACAGAGGAAGAAGGTTCTTCTGGAATCCAAGCATGTAAGTGGCAATGAAGATGGGGAAGCAGGTCAACTCACCTAGGAAGAATAGAAGCAGGGAAGTAGCCATTCCCATTGGTATAGACCCGTAGGGGTGGCAGGAACACTGCAGGCAGATGGTCCAGGGACCAGGAGCCTGATACTTGCCATCCTCAGACCCTGAACTCATCAGTGCTGCTGAGGAATTCTGTCTGAGAGGACAGAGTAGGGCACAGCCTGGTGACACCTCTGTTTGCAGGGGGAGTCCAGGTGAGGGGTAGAGTCACAGGGCTGATGGGTGAGTGGAATCTATTCTTTCTGGAGGCCCTGCAAGCAAGCAGACAGATGTGCGGCCGTACTGAGGAGACACAGGGTGGCTGGACAGGGACACACGGAAGCAAGGACAGCTACCAGCCAGCCCCTTCCTCTGGCTGTTTAAACAGCCTCAGCATATTGCCCTTTGAGGATGTGTTTCCTACCTCATCCTTGTGTGCATGTGTGTGTGCACATGCATGCTTGTACATGTGTTCGAGTGCACACACATGCATGTGGAGGCCAGAGGACAACCTTGGGTGTTCTTTTTCAGGCTCTGTTCTTGGTTGTCAACTTGCCTATATGTGGAATTAACTAAAAACCAAGTGGCTGCGTATATCCCTCGGTGATTTTTTTTTTCTTAATTAAGTCATCTGAAGTGGGAAGACCCACTTTTAATCTGGATCTTTTGAGGTGGAAAGACCTTTAATCTGGGCCACACCTTCTGCTGGCAGCCTATAGAGAGGAACGGAAGAAGGAAGCTAGCTCTCTTTGTATGCTTGTTCTCGCTCTCGATGGCAAGTCCATTCCTTCACTGACATCAGAGCCTACTTTTTTGGTATTCTGGTGTAATACTGAAGACCAGCTGAAACATGTAGCCTCATGGACCGAGAAACTACTGGATTCTTGGACTTTTCACTGCTAGACAGCCACTGTTGGACTAGCTGGACCATAGCCTGTGGGCCATTTTAATAAATCGCCTCTCTCTCTCTCTCTCTCTTTTTCTCTTGTCCACCTTTTGTTTGAGACAGGTCTCTAACTGAACCAGAACCTAGTTTAGGCCAGCAAGCCCTAGGCGTCTTCCAGCTTCTACTTCCCTAGTGCTGAGGTTATAAGCGAATGCCACTGCATTTGGCTTTTTATGTGGGTTCTGGGGTTTGAACTCAAGTCCTTATGCTTTCGAGGCAAGCACATTACTGCCAGAGCCATCTTCCTAGTGCCCCTATACCTTTTGCCAACAAGCTGCCTGGGGGATGTGAATGTGACTTATCTACCTGGTGCTAGGGCCCACATCAGCTTTGCACCTCCTGGTAGGAAGCCCATGCATCTGTTTCCCCTCTGAGGACCCACAGCCTACAGCCCTGCATCTGGAGCCATGTCTGCGTTTGGCTAATACATCTCCTACATTCTCATGAGGAGTGTGGTCTCCTCTCAGTAATGACTTCCTTCCCCATCCCCCCACCCCCCGCACTAAATAAAGAGCGCCCGGGCTGCATTTAGCAGCACCCATTTCCAAAATAAACAGAAGCGCAGAAATTAGCTGGGATAATTGTGCAATTAAACAGCTGCAAGGCGGCAGCGGCACAGGGCCCATGACATGGAAGGATGCCCACATGTGCCTCTAGAGTTTGGAGATGGCCATGGTGGTGGTCAGGGATGAGCTAGCTTTGCACTTTGAGATCCACAGATGGTGTCCAGGCTCTGCCATGTTCTAGTTGTATGGTTGTAGGCAACGAGCATGGTCTTTGTGAGTCTGTTGTGGAGTACCAACCACGGCAACGCTGGACTTAGTGTCAACTTGGTAAAATGGTGGCATGTGGCTGGTCACATGTGTCTCAGCTCCCATCATTTTACCAATGGCACCATGGTCACTTGCAGGACTAGTGGCAGAGCCCCTTGGTCTCTTGGTCACTGGTGGGTGTTTGGGAGTGCTGTGGTCTGGATGTGAAATGTCCCTTGCAGGATCATATGCTTGAACAGTTGATCCCCAGATGGTGATACTGTTTTGGGAAGTTGGCCATATGACACTGTGGGTCTCTGAAGATTATGGCGTCACCTCATTTCTGGTCTCAGTCTCTGCCCCCGCCCCCATTACAGATAGAGTCACCTGCTACCTTGCTTTCCCCTTCATGATGGTCTGATGTCTATGAAACCATGATCCAGGCTAAACCCTCCCACCCTATGTGTTCTACTAGGAACTGGTAACTAATATAAGGCTCCCTAGAAACCCAGAGCTCCCTGTAAAACTCAGAGAATTTTGAGGTACATATCCAGTAGCTCTGCTGGTGTGGGATGGGGGACCTTTCATATCTTGTATCCTAAGAATGCATTGTGCTTCATGCTGCTGATTGGTAAAATCATACTGAAGCAGAGGGGAAGTGAAGGCTGCAACAGGTACGGTTAGAAATCTCCAGGCCTGGTTGGGCAGTGGTGGCGCACAACTTTAATCCCAGCGCTTTGGTGGGAGTGGCAGGTAGATTTCTGAGTTCGAGGCCAGCCTGGTCTACAGAGTGAGTTCCAGGACAGCCAGGGCTATACAAAGAAACTCAACCCCCAGTGCTCTTCCCCCGTCCCCCAAAAAACCTTAAAGGCCCAAACTGACAGGCAACCACAGGCTGTCAGAACCAACCAAACATAACGACCGACAGACAAGAGGACTCCATGCAAACATACCTATTCTATCTCCTGCTCAGGAAGTCAGACTGGAAGCATTCAACACTAGAGCAGGTAGCAAGGGTCCAGACCACACACTACCCATGGGTCTCCTGTGCAACGGGTCACGTGATACGGATGGAGATGTTTAAAAGTGTGCACCTGTAGTGAGGAATGCAGCTGTTCCTTTCTTCTTGTTGTTCCCTTAACACAATACTATTTAAATAGCATCAGGTGTTCTATGTCATCTAGAGATGGTGGGAAGGATGCGGAGGAAGTTTGTGTCAACACTGTGCCTTGGTGAGTAAGGGACCCAAGAAGCTAGGGTTTCGTTATCCCTAAGGTTCTGGGAAAATCCTCAGGGTACCTCCAATGGCTGCCTGGTGGCCCTGTCTTCAGCCAGATGGAATGACCCAGCTCAATCCCAGTGTGAACAGGTTATAGTAACTGTCTTATGGGGTTTTCTTCATATCTTGGGGAGTTCTGTTTTCCCAGCATCCTGAGTTCCTGTGAACATTTCCATAGCAACAGTGAAACCATCACTTTTGTCTGCGGAGGTGCAGGATAATTACAGATCTGGAGTTCCCTGGGAGTTACTTATGGAGACAGTAGAGGGGATGCAGAGGTCATGGTTCGTGAACACTGCAACTAGGGAAGAATTCACTTTTCTGGGCTGACAAACAACCAGCTGAAAGCCTTTCGTACATTGAAAGAGAGGCTCTGCCTAGGCTGAAGGCTTGGCTTACAGTATAGTGTGTGTGTAGAATCCACCAGTTCAGGGCTAGGAATGTGGCTTAGTGTATGTGCCTAGAATCTACTAGTGAGGGGCTTATCAGTAAGGGGTAGGAGGCTTGACTCAGTAGCAAAACACCTGCCTAGAATCCCCCAGTGAGGGGCTGGGGGTGTGGCTCAGTGGTAGAGCCCCAGCCTAGAATTCCCCAGTAAGGGGGCTAAATATGTGGCTCAGTGCTAGTGAACTTGCCTAACATACCAGTTAGATTTTGTCCATTTCACACAAACTAGAGTTAAGAATGTCAATCAAGGAATTGCCTCCATCAGATTGGCTTATGGGCAGGCCTATGGGATATTTTCTTGATTAATGACTAATGTGGGAGGGCCCATCCTGCAATGAGCAGTGCCACTTCTGAAAAAGGTGGTCCTGCGTTGTGTGAAAACAAAAACAAAACAAACAAACAAACAAACAAACAAACAAAAAAACGGTGAACAAGCCATGGAGAGCAAGCCAAAAAATAGCGTTCTTCATAGTGTCTGCTTCGGTTCCTACTTTGAGTTCTAATGGACTGTAACCTGTAACTCAAATAAACCCTTCCCTTCCCTGAGAAGCAACAGAGATGCAAACCATAGCACCTAGAATCCCCAGTGAGGAACTAGGGGCGGGGCTCAGTGGTAAAGCCCCTGCTAGTGAGGAGCTGAAGGTGCAGCTTTGAGCACTGACCAAGAATGTGGTAGAATATGACTCCATCACTGCTATGGCAAATAGGCTTCATGAAGTTTTTGATCTTTTTGTTTGGATCTATTGGAGCATGAGGTGGGGAAGCTCAAGGATCAGTGTTGCTTGCCTTCCTTCCCCCAGAGACTTTTCTTTTCTTTCTTTTTTTTTTGTAAATTATTTATTTATTTTTCTTCACAATTTATTCATTATATATCCAGTCTGAAGCCCCTTCCCTCAATTCCCCTAGTCCCACCCTCCTTCCCTCTTTCTCTCATTCCCTCCCCTAGTCCACTAAAAGGGGGAGTTCTCCACTATTGCCATCTGCCCATAGCTTATTAAGTCTCATCAGGACTTCTTGGATCCTCTTCCTCTATGGCCTGGCAAGGCTGCATCATAAGGGGCGAGTGATCAGAGGGCAGTCAGCTTAGTTTATGATAGAGGCAGCACCTGATCCCCTCACTCAGAGATCCACATGTAGACTGAGCTGCCCATAGGCCACATCTGCGCAGGGGGTCTAGGTCATCTCCATGCATGGTCCTTCATTGGTGCATCAGTCTCTGCAGGACCCCTGGGCTCAGATCTTTTAGTTTTGTTGGTCTCCTTGTGGGGTTCTTGTCCCTTCCATGTCCCTCTAATCCCACCCCTCTCTTCTCCATAAGACTTCCTGTGCCCTGCCCAAAATTTGGCCCTGAGTCTCAGCATCTGCTTCTATTCCCTGTTGGGTGAATTCTTTCAGAGGACCCTCTATAGTAGACTCCCATCCTGTTTCCTCTCCCCAGAGACTTCTTACTTCATGGTATAAGCTGGAATTCTTTAACATGCTGACATCAGGGGCTGGGGGTGTGGCTTAGTTTGTAGTGTATGTGCTGTCATGCATGGGCCCTGGATTCAACTCCAAATAATGCACAAACCAAGTGTGATGGTTTACACTTGCATCCTACCACTGGGGAGTTGGAAGCAGGAGAGTCAGAAATTTAAGGTCATTCTCAACTACATAGTTAGTCCCAGGCTGGCCTGGACTAGAGCCTGACAACAAACTGCCATGGTACCACGTGCATATTATATGAATACTTTGGAAGCTCAGACAGAAGGATCACAAATTCCTGGCTAGCCTGGCTATGTATGGAGACTCTGTCACCAATCAATAAATCAACCCAAAACCAACTAAAGAAAGATAGTAAAACACAACAATGAAAACCCAAGACTTAATAAAATTACCAGATCAAAAATAAATTATAGGGGGCTAGAAAGTGTCAGCGAAGGGTCATGTGATTTTGTTGCAGGTAGGAAGCTGGAAGCAGTGCAGGCTGGACGGGAGCAGATAGGAGCCTTGTCTGGTGTTTGCAAAATACCTGAGCTAAAGCAGAGGGAGAGGAGTGAACGCCTTCCCACGCCTTGCTGGTGGGAAAAGGAGGTTCCCTGTGCTTGAGCCGCAGCTCTGCCAGATCTCCTGGGCTGCGAATATAGACAGCCAAAGCAGGGGAGGGTGCCTGGGGACCAGGGTTTCCCAATCTCTCTTCCTCCCTGTGAGAAAGCCTGGGAGAGGAGGCGGGTGTGTCGTGCCGCTCCTAGGGGTGGGGGCAGAGAAAGCCTGCTGTACCGCAGTGCACGGTGGTGGGCAGCAGGTGCTCAGGGGCCTCCCTGTCCCCACAGCATATGCGAGAGGCTGCTGAACGGCGGCAACAGCTGGAGTTGGAGCATGAGCAAGCCCTGGCTATCCTCAATGCCAAGCAGCAGGAGATCCAGCTTCTGCAGCAGGTGAGTGTGTGTGTGTGTGTGTGTGTGTGTGTGTGTGTGTGTGTGTGTTTGGCGGGGAGGGTGGGGTGTGTGTATGTGCTAGGCCTGGGAGGGCTAAGTGTGTATATTGTATGTGTATGTGTATTTGTATGTGTATGTGTACATGCCTACTGGACCTGGGGAGGTGGTTATAACTGTTCACGAGGCAGGGTCTTGGGGGCTGCAAAGCTCCTTTGTGGCTTTTATTCTGCTCTGGGCCCTGGTTTCCCTTAGGCCTCCTCCAGGTTCTGTCTTGTAAAACAGAAGCCTTGCAAAGCTGTCCCATTGGATGCCTGGCCGTGTCAGGAAGACCATGTACGAGCAGCTTCTGCAAGGGGTGTGTCTTGTTTTAGCTTTGGGGAAATGAGGTGCTTCACTGATTTCACTCTAGCCTGGGATGAAATCTCATCCCAGGAAAAGGCAAAGAGCAGGCCAAGTGTGCGGTGGAGGGAGCCTAGGCTGTGTGAGTTTGGCACAGTTTTGTCATGACCTGTTATGACAACATTGAATGGAGGGATTTGAGTTCATAGCTGATG
Source organism: Psammomys obesus (assembly GCF_907164565.1). Taxonomy (NCBI): domain Eukaryota; kingdom Metazoa; phylum Chordata; class Mammalia; order Rodentia; family Muridae; genus Psammomys; species Psammomys obesus. The sequence continues at coordinate 16,910,358 of NW_026590062.1, read as the reverse complement.
TTCTTTATATATGCTGTTAAGTGATAAACCTAGCTATATTTATGTCAAGATTTCATTATGAGAGAGGGGAAGGAGAGAGGGAGAGAGGGAAGAAGGGAGGGAGATGAGATTAAAAAGTGAGAGAATCCAAGAGAACAAGAGAAAACAGGAGAGACATCAGGAAGGAGGGAAGCAGGGCTATATAATTCAGGGTATACCTTCTACCACACTGTGATGGAGAAGGCTGAGGGAGCCTCCTCCTACCTCAGCCCATGCTTGCTTTGCTGTCCTGACTCTTTCCCAGGTAGGAAGGTCCCTATGGCAAGAACAGGGTCTGGGAGAGAGGGGCACCAAATAATTAGAATATGGGGACCAGAGATTGACTGGCTATCATCTCTCTGCTCTCTTGCCTGAAGCCCACTGCCCCCACCTTCCTGGCTACTCATTCTCTTAGCAGGGCAGTTGGCCCCTGCAGGCGGAGCTTACCTACTGAGGTGTCAGAGGTCAGACAGTACCCACACCTGAGCACCTGGGACTAGAGGCTAGGCTGTAGATGTGGGCTGTGGGGGTCTATGCCCCTAGCTCAGTACTGGCCAGGATAGGCAGTGGGTGACTCCTGTACCCTCTGTGTGGCCCCTTGCCTGTCTGATGGCTGTCATGAATCTTTGATCTCACAGGGAACAGGGACACTCAATTTGCTCCACCAGCACAGGTGGTGATAAAAATCTGTCTGCTTTTCCAGATCAGGGTTTATCAGCCAGAGGCAACAGGTAGCTGAATTTTGAAGCCCCCTTTTTTTCTACCTGATAACCGACACTTTGTATTAGGTATAGCTTTCATTAAGCCACTGTTCACAGGGACTGTCACACTACTGCCTGTCATAACAAGTTAGCAAGCATACTGAAAAACAATATCTTGTCAGGATATTATTCTTATCTTTCTCCCCGGGGCTGGGAAGAGCAGGATGCCGCTCTCATCTATTCATTACAATTGGAAGCTGCATCCCCAGACCGGGTCCATCTGAGACAGATAAGGAGTCTGCAGAAATACAAATAATCTCTAATAAGGGTGACAGGATATGACTGCTGTGCAGATGGCTCCCTGGGAGCCTGGGGTCATATTGACTGACTATGTATCTGATTTGAGAGGGAGCTAGCCCCACCTGTTTGCTCATCTTCTCTTTTGTCTGTCATCTAATTTCCCTTGATCCCACTGTCCCTTCATCATGGTCCTTATTTTGGACATAGCGGTGTTTCTTCATCCATGGGGACATAGGAAGAGAAACTGGATATAATCAAATGCCATTTCTATAATTTCTTAGAAATGAAACCAAAAAAAAAAAAAAAAAAAAAAAAAAGAAAAAGAAAAGAAAAAGCAATTAAGGAGGGTGGGGGAAGGCAGAGCGTGGAAGGAGACCGTGAATTCTTCCTCAAGCTCATGGTCCATTTGGTCCTCTCTGGATGGAAGATTCTGAGCCCTGCCCATGTTTATCACTGCCTCTCTCATAGTGCTGGCTCCTGAGCCAGCTAAAAAAGGGAGATACAGTGTCCAAGGAGCCCCAGACTCTACCATCTCAAGATGGAGGTAGACGGAGACATACATGACAAAACACATAAGCCCCCATGATGACCAACACCTTTTAGGGAATCAAAGCCCCTCAGGGTTTTGCAGTGGCCCCCCCCCCCAGGCCTTGCATATTGCCTAACTGTCATGCTGCATGAGTTTGCTCCCAACGAAACCACACTCTTGGCACCAGCGTGGGACAAAGATCCACACTCAACAGTATTGAGCTGTGTCTGCTTGTTTGTTTGGCCATGAGATGAACACCAGGGTTCCAGGACAGGTCATCTTGTAGCAGATGCTCTGTGATCACTGGGTGAACTCCAGGGCTGGGGAGAGAGGTTGGCACGGAGAACAGGTAAGATGCTGTCCCCAACGCAGCCCTCTCATCGCGGTGCCTCCGTGAGTTAGAGGTAGTGAGTTCCTGCCATGGCACACTCCCACCCTCGCAGCACCTGCCGAGCGAACTATGACCAGGGCAGTCCGCCCTCCTGGGACCTGCGGTATGAAGCCCTCCTCTTTTACAGCTACAACCAAAGAGCCTGAGGTTGCAAATGGGCTAGAGGTCCTGCCATGTGAGCCTGATCCCGTGATGACCTCTTCAAAGCCTTTCTGTGACCCTAGAACACCACTCTCGTGGATGCAAAATTTCAAGAGTCTCAGGCTATCCAGGCCCTTGTCCCACAACAATCTGTTGTATAAGCAAAGGTCTGGCCATTTGAGGCCTGTGCATCAGAGTGACCACTTTCAAGCCTGAGTCTGTTTCTGAAGTAGAAGGTGCAGAGGAGCCATCGGTATGCATTGCATGGCGTATTCGTTGCTGGCCTCTGCACTTCTGGTGGAAGTCTAGGCTTTGTTGTTTTATGCGGAGAGTGGGGTATGCACAGACTGATAACTACTTGTGGACTCAGGACAGTCTGGGCCCTGATATTGTTTGTGCTATGGGGGATGGAAGTCAGGACCTTGTACACACTGATGAATGTCAACTCAGGGTTCCAGTCTGAGGCCCGGCAGCTCCAACAGTCTGCAAGAGTCTCATTTGAACTAATTTCAATAGCAGCAGTGGAAAAATGGCTCTTCTCAGAGCCATCCCACGCCAGTCTTCCTGGCACAGGATGGCTCCTGGGCCAAGTGTCCTCCGTCCTGCATCTGCCCTGTGTGCATGTCTGTGTTGAATCTATCATTGCAGCTGTGGCCTGTCCCTCCCTCCTGGACAAGTACCCCTGAAGTGATGACCCCTTCTGTTCTGGGAGCTCTGTGGGCTTCCATGGAGCTGTAACTCTTCCTCGGCACTTCTCCATCTGCAGGCATTCTGTCTCCACGAAGGTCACCCCCCCCATGTTGGCAGTGGCCCCAAAATCAGCCTCGCTTGAGTTACTGCTGAGAATTTTTTTTTTTTTGAGACTCCGGAGCTGCCAATATGGAGTGTTAAATTTAACAATCTATTCCAATCGCCCAAATGGCCCAGCTTGGAAGTGGCCTATGAAAATGAACTCTTGATCGGCATCCAGAGGCAGAGTTGGAGTTGCTGCTGCCAAGTTGGCCCGGCCTCCCCGGCCTGCCTGAGTGCTTTGTTGATTGAATCCTGACAGTTGAAAACTGTCTTTGACTCCATGACAGAGATATTTATAAAATCTCTCTGTTCCCTGGCTGTTTCTCCCCACCCCCTGCCCCATTTTGTTATTTCTTCTGTCATTGTTGCTGTTTTGTTTTGAAAGGAACAATTTCAAGTGTCAATGCGTGAGCCGAATTCAATAACCGTGTGATTAGAGGGCCGGGTTCTAGCAGCTCGCCTGGCTCTTATACCCTCTTTGGGAATCTGTGAGAACGAGATGTGTGATGAATGAGCTTTATGGGAATCTTGGGCTTTTATTCCCCTTTGAGTCCATGCCATGAAGCTGGGTTCTTGCCTCAGCCCGGCCCACACACAACCTCACAGTGGAGGAGATGAGGTAATGTTCAGTTCTCACCCTTGACAGTGCAATGTCCAGGCTGATATTCTCTGGAAATGGAAACCCCGGTGTGAGCCCAGCTGGGCACAAGGGTTCTTAATTAGAGCAGGTGATGAGGCAGGAGACTGGAGTGCCAGGAAGCAAACCTATTCACAAGCTGAAGAGTGGGGCACTGCGAGGGGGAGCGGGGATATATGGCCCAGTTGGTACAACACTTGCCTAGCATACATGAGGCCCTGCGTCCACCCTCAGTATTGCATACATCTGCTCTGACAGAATCAGGAAGATCACAAGTTGATCTTCGCCTACGTGGTGAGTTCGAGGCCGGTTTGGGCTACACGAAACCTTGTCCCGAACATAAAACTAAATGAAACTGAAGAATGCTTGGAACCACTCATGAGCCCAGCTTGGTTGGACACCCAGCTTGGTGAGACAGGGGACATTCCATGATGCAACCTCAGAGTCCCCTGAGCCTCAATTTATCCACCTTTGGTGGAAACATCATATTTTTACCAGTAGGTGATGGCATTTATCCTAGTTTCTCCAAACAGAAAACCCAACGGGAAAGTTTGTTGGTCTCGATCACTTCTGTATGACTTTGGATGTAGTTAGGTCCAGAACCTTCACCAGGCACTTCAAAGGCACATAAGCCACCATAATCCATTTCCCTCTGCCTTCCTCTGGGACAGCTTTACCTTCAGTTTTCATGCAGAGGCCCGTGGCCACTCTAGCCTTTCCCCTCATGGTGGCAAGATGGCTGCAGTTGCTCCAACAGGAGTCTCAAGTCCAAAAGCAAAGGGCCCTTTTATTTTCCCAGCATCCCCCAGCAGAGGCTCCAGGCTGGAATTAGGCTCTGTGGTCATCAAGTAAACTAATTGGAGAGAGTCTGCGATTGTATTTCTTTCTTCAGTAAAAATCCAGGCACTGCTCTTGGCTGAAGAGGCTGTGAAGACAAATGTGACATAGGCTGTTACTCTGACAGGGCCGTAGGAGGAGTGGGGACAGGAAACAATGAGAAAACATTCTAATTTTTTTTGGGGGGGGGGGTAAATTGCCCAGACAGGGCCTCTCATGCAAAATTTCCCCAGTGTAACTAGTGACATGTCTCCTGTGTGGTATCAAGTATGGGGAAAGGGGTAGGCCCCAGCAGCAGGCTGGAGGTGTGGGACCTCATGAACTATGGCACCTCCTTTGGGCCAGTGTGATCCAAGTAGGACCTGGAGCTTATGCAGGATAATGCCATGTTTCCCAGGCAGGAGGGTGGATGAGAAGACAGTGCTCTTCAGGCTTACCATGGAGATCCCACTGCCCTGGCTCAAACCTACAGGGTCCCTTCTCGGCTGCAGGGCAGAGCTGCATGCCCTCATTCTTAAGAGTCCATTCTTTCTCCACCTGGCGTCCCAAAGGTCATCAGACCCAACTGAATCCTCGCCACCTGGTGCAGCTCAGGGGAAGACATGCAAAATTTACTCTCATGCTGGGAAACTGGGGGCCACGGGCACATGCTCATCTTTTGCCCTAAATGCTCTCTTTTCTTTATCCACCACGAACAGGCTCAGGTTGAAGCTAAGAAAGAGCATGAAGGTGCTGTGCAGCTGCTAGAGGTGAGCAGAGGAGTGTGGGTGAGGCTGGGAGGGCCATACGGTTGCCAGAAAAATAGATGGTACCCGCCGCATGTCAGAAACTCGATGTGGCCACAGGGCACCCTAATTCACATTCTTCTCACATGCATGCTCTCTTGTAGACACCACTGCCATTTCTGTCCTTACCACAGAGGAAAAAGCACAGAGAAGGGAATCAAGTTTTCCTCAACCACACAGCCTGGGCTAGAGGTGGGCTGTGTCCTTTGGGTAGCTGCTCTCTCTGGGACATGAGGAAGGGTTTCTCCTAGAGTTGGTGTTGGGTTGTTCCTGGATGTTCCATCCTCTGAGGGGTGGTGTGGGGGCTTCACCAAAGCTTTGTGCTCCTGCTGGGGAGACACTTGCAGGATCAGAGAAAGGAGGGGCTGGGGCAGTGCTCTCAACTTTCCCAATGCTGTGACCCTTTAACACAGTTTCTCATGCTGTGGTGACTCCTGGCCACAAAGTTATTTTATTTGCTACTTCATAGCTGCAACTTTTGCTACTGTTATGAGCTGTAATTGTAATGTAAATCTGATATTCAGGATGTGTGATACCTGACGCTCAAAGTGGGCAGTGACCCATGGATTGAGGACCGTTGGTCTGGGAGCCTAAGTGGTTAGTGCCACACCAGCCACTTCTGGGATTATTGTCCCTGTGGGAGTGGCCATCTTAGCCACGTACAGACCTTCCTCCGTGGTCCTGAGGGTCTGGAAGTGAGATAGCCACCTGGTGCCATCATCTGGGGTGATACGATGGGGTACCCACTCCTGGTCTGTGGCTTTGGTCCTCTGCTGGCCTACTTAGAGGATGATAGATAGGTAGGTTGAGCACTCCATGTCCTTAGGGGCCTTTGCCATTCATTCCTCATGCATAGTGAGCAGTTACCCAGAGGTCACACTGTGAGGGAGGTGGTTGTCTACTAGACTGACTGTACCTCACCAGGCTGCCTGTTGCCAGGGCCAATGAGCTTTCCAGGTAATTGCAAGATGACCCTTCTTCCAGGGGAGTAGCTGCTACTAAACACAGAGTGTGTGCACCTCTTGAGTCGCCCTCTGGAATCTATTCCTCCCATGGAAAGGGTTCTGGGGTCACTATCCCATGTATTAACATTGATCTTTGGAAAGTTCCCATTAGTTAGACTAGGAGGGAGGTGTGTGTTGAATGACAGAAGAAATGCACCTCTTGGGAGACTGGAATAGGCCACCTCCAGATGGGCATCCATCTTCCTAGGGAAGAGTTTAGTCTGACCTATCCTGGTTGCAAATGAGTCCCTTTCTTTAGCCACCCTGAAGCTTACAGACTTGGTCACTTGTGTCATTTCCCCCTCCTCCTGAGCTGCCGCCGCAGCCTGTTACAGCGTTGCTGGTAGCCTGTGCTTAGAGCGTATGCTAACACCCACCACACAACATGCCTTTGTTGAGAAGCTGGGGAAGGCCGTCGGCCACGGGCTGCCCTGGACACTGTCCAGTTCATTTCCACCATCTTTCTGTAACTGTCTCGTCTGGCTCTCCACCCAGCACACCCTGGACTGCATGCAGGTATTCAGTGTGGCTTTCACTCGCGCATGTGCTCTGTGCTACTCTCCCTCTGTGGGCAGCTCTGAGCCCTGGGTCTGCTCCTCCTCCGACTCTCCTCCTCCTCCAAAGCATCTCAAGGATCTGAAACTGCAACAAGTACCTGGTATGGGTGTGGACCAGGGCTCCTCAGCCTGGTGCTGACTGAGGAGTAATACTAAAACACTTTCTTGGAGTGCTGAGCTGGCCCCGTGCACACATCTTCCTGTTGCTGGCCGGTGCTGTGAATTCAGATGACCGTGGGCAAGAGGCTGGGGCTGATGTTCCTTGGGGCTGGCGCGTGGTTGGAAGGGACTGGCAGTATGCCTAGAATTCCATTATGGGTCATCAGAATTTACTCCGGCCCCTATATGCTCTTCCTTCTATCCATTCAGAGCCAAGAGCAAGCTCCTTCCACAGGGAACAGGGTACTCTGCTCGTTCTTTTCACCTCCCCCCGGTATGGCTCTTGGTTCAGACCAGGGTCTGAAACTGGCCAGAAAAGGGTAACTTTTCTTGCTGCTAAATGAGGGGTTTCCAAGGGGGTTACCTAGACTGGTCATCATGGTATACCTGGGGTCTTGTCACAGATATCGATCCCCAGGCTCAGGAAGAGCACAGACAGGGCTCTGTCTTATGCAGCCCTGAAGGGTCCCATATGGATGGGGGCTGAGCTGCTTACAGAAGGTATCATCAGGCTAGCTGATGGGAAAGAGGGACGCTTGAAGTCTGGACCAATGCACATTCAGACGTCATAGCTGAAAACTCCTGTCTCCTGTAACCATCCTGGACCTCTAACCTAGCACTGTGGGGAAACAGGGAGACAGAGTCCCCCACACTACTTATCAGGATACCTGCTAAGGGTGGGTATCTTTGGAGCATGTTTGAACACCCTAGATGCCACCTGGGAGACTGTCTTTAGGGAGAAACACTGCTATGAAAAGCAGCTTGCATTCTGGTGGTGTCAACAGCATAGACGCCAGAGGAGGCTGAGTTGGGGCGTATGTTGTACGTCCATGCCCTCTGAATACCCACCGGCCCTCTAAATATTTGCAGGACTGATTTCCAAAAGGTGCAAGGACAGAATATGGGGTGGGGAGCTTGGTCTTCAGAATAGCTGAGAGAACGCCAGTTTCAGGAGTTGATCAGAAACACAGCGTTCATCCCCATGGTTCACTCTCAGGGAGCGACCGCCCAGAGCCAGAGCCAGAGTTCCCAACATACAGACAGCTGTGCCCTTCTCCTCCCAGCAGGTGAGGTGCGGCAGCTGACTTGCTGGGTTGCAAGGGAGCTCTAAGCCCCTAGCCTGTGTGCGCATTTGTTCCTGGCAGAAGGGATGAGTGTGCCTGGTGACATCACCTCTCTGGCACTGAGAAAGGTCGCAGCCAGGAAGATGTATGGCAGAGACTGCAGAGTTTGTGGGCAATGTTGGGATGAGAGCAAGAAGTCTTGGCCTTGAGGATGGGGCCATTTCCACAGACATCTGTTCCTATGGCAACAATGAGGGATGTGTGGGGCTCCATGTACTTGTAGGTAACTCTGCAGGCGATCTCTGCATATCCCATTGTCTTTAACTGGAGAAGTGCTCCTTACCTTCAAAGCTACCTTAGCTTGGACACTAGCCCAGCATGCAGCCCCATACCACTGAGGATGAAAGTCAGAGAAATGCCCGTGGAGGCGGCAGGGAGTCACGTCTTCGGATATTTGCCTCCGGCTTTTAAATGCTCTGCCTGCATTTGCAAGCTGCTGCACTTATTCCAATTATAGAACACTTTGCCATCTGCCACAGCCATGGTCGTGGTCACAGCACAGACCCCTTCATCCCCCACCTGCAGGTGGTTGTTCTCTGAGAGGCTTGGGCTGGGCCAGCACAGAAGAGAGGGTGGGCGTGTCCAGGAGGATGAACGCAGGCAGGCAAGGTTCGCACCACACAATGGCGGAGGTTCCACCAATGCTCCAAACAAACACCACACTATCAAAGCAGTAGCCGGAGCAGAACAGGGATCTGCTGTGTCTTTCAGAGTGTCCTAGAAGCAGGTGACTTACAAGCTACTAGACTCAGCCAGGCATGGTGTCGCATGCCTGTGATCCCAGCACTTTGGGAGGCAGAGGCAGGTAGATAGCTATGAGTTCAAGGCCTGCTTGGTCTACAAATCGAGTCCAGGACAGCCAAGGCTACACAGAGAAGCCCTGTCTCAAAAAAACAAAGCAAAACAAAACAAAACAAACAACAACAACAAAAACCTGCAAGCTGTCAGAGTACCTAACCAGTGAGTGGCCCAGACATTCAGCAGCAGCAGCAGCCAGGGAGAGCTGGGGACTATGAGCACAGAGGCTCCTGCCGAAGGACCAACACGGACACCTGGGGATTTGAGGCTTCTGTGGGCTCTTCCTCTTTACTGCTGGAAGCTGCTGAGGCCTGAGTTGGCATCCTGCCCTTCAAAGCTGTTTTCTCTGCTGTTGGAGGAGACACCAGCCAAGAGCTTGGGAAGAAAGATAGTGGTGATAGATCAGGGGTGGCCTGGCACAGATCCTCTGTACCGACTGTCTTTTCTGTCCTAAAAAAAAAAAAAACCAGGCTCTTCCAGTACTTTTCGACTCACAGTGGGTCATCCCCCAAAGCCAGGCCCACTGTAGCTCCCCCTGTGGTCATACTTTACAAAGCAAACAGTTGCTGACAAGCCCGAGAGGGGTCATTGGCCTGCTTGCCTCAGTTGGTTCCACCAAGACACCCCGGGCCTGTTGAATACACAGATCTCCACCATCAGTTCCCTGCATGCTTTCCAGAGAGAAAGCTGCAAGCCAAATACACCCCAGACCACCGAGTCTTCTGAGCAGTGTCTAGACACAAGAGTATTAAAAATCCTAGCCTGGCCACCATCTCTAGGACAGCAAGTTTTCATCATCCTGTGCCTTATTTATTCGTGTCGGGAACAGTGCTCAGATAGGTGAGCCAACTCCATGTTTAAATACTTTAATTTTTATTTTGTTATTTTATTTTATTTTGTTTCATTTTATTTTATTTGTGTATGGGTGTGTGCACCATGTGCATGCACTGTCCACAGAGGCCAGAAGAGGGCGTTGGAATGACTGAAACCCGAGTTACATACCGTTGTGAGTTTCCATGTAGGTGCTGGTAACTGAACCTGGGTCTTCTGGAAAAAAGAGCAGCCAGTGCTCTTAACCACTGACCTGTTTCTCCAGCCCCACATTCAAAAGCTTTAAATTTCACTAACCGACGCTATCTTTTTCTGTTCCTCACACTTAGGAAAAAGTTAGTATGGCTGTAACCCTGGCATACAAACCAGTCCCCTTGACTCTGGGGCCTCTGGGCTGGCTGCTTGGCAGCCTCTAGGGGCCAGTTAGGACAGGAGAGGCGGGCCAGACCCGATGGTCTGAGCTGGTCATGCTCCTTGGATGGAGAACACAAGTCAGTGCTCCCCGACCACCCCTAACTTTGGTCTAGTGAATCGGTCATTTATGTATGAGGTCATAGCTTCTGTGGTATCTGTGAACACCTCTACCAACCTTTTTATTCCGTAACAGTTTTGAACTCACAAGAGCTTTAAAAAGCAGCAGGGACAATTCTACAAGCCATACCCTTCCCTGGTTCCCCAGCACTAGTGTTCACACCTGTCAGAAGAGAGCAAGTACAGTACCTGAGGCCAGAGCAGCATCAATCAGCCGAGCTACAGCTGTCCTTGGACCTTACCACCCACGTGGTTCTCCTCTCATTGCATAGTTCTCTAGAGTCTGGTTGCCACCATGGACTTTCGTAGCTTCAGCCAGATATATAGAGACTTCTGCCACTTGAGGACACCCTCTCACGCTGCCCCTGAATGGTCACCCCACCCCCAAACCTGACAACCACTGACCTGTTCCCTAATGCATAGCATTGACGTTTTGTGGTGTGGATGGACAGTCCTCCTGCCTCTCCATAGTTAGGTTTGGTTGTGTGTGTATGATGCCCAATAGATGCTTTTCGAAGCCTAGGATGATTCACGCGCTGTTTCCTGCGTGTCCTCATACCCAGGAACCTCACCGGCCTCTGTAGGTACTCATGGCTCAGTTTGGCAATTTAGATGATCTGACGGCATTCCCCTCATGGGGACATTTGATGCCGGTCCCTCTGATGACCCTCCTCATCATGTAGGATACTTGAATGCCTTAAGGAAGAGTGGGGCTTCTAAGGCCCCAGGATCCTAATGTCACCATCCGACACATGGATTCTGGCCTTGGAATCACATCTGTCCTCACTCATGGATCTCCCCCTGCTTTCCAGAGCCCAGAGGTTTGGTTCCTTGCTTTCCTCTGAGGTGTTTGATATTTTAGCCAACCTCATTCAGCTTTTAAAAAGAGGTACCCTGCTGATTTTTTTTAATGAATTGAAGAAATTAATTATAGGCTTGGGATCCATTGCAGTTATTTTTAGAAAGCTGTGATCTCAGACATAAATGGTGCTCTGTTCCGGATGAAAGAGCTGAGAGACTTAATGCTTAGGGCATGAGGAAGAGGGAGAGGAGGTAGATGAGGAGGGGGGACACGGAGCAAGAGAAGAGGGAAGAGGTAAAAGAAGAGAGAGAAGGGAAGGAGGTGAAAGGGGAGGGGGAGGAGGAAGAAGAGGAAGGAAGGAAAATATGTAATGCTTTGCAAGAGGAGGGAGAGGATGTAGAGTTGGAGAAGAAATGAAAAGAGATGAAGGCAGAGGAGGAAGAAGCAGAGGAGAAAGGGAAGGGGGAGGAAGAAGACAGTCCACTTCTAAGCCCTGATCAATCCAGGCAGCGGACTGACTCATAGCCATTTTTTTCTACATTCCCACATGCCTGTAATAAAACAAGAATCTACTGAACACCAACTAGGTACCCACGTCAGTGTCCAATTCTTGGGGAGCAGCAGGAAACACACAGATTACACCCTCTGATGTTCCAATAGACACACAGCATTCAGGGGCAACCTGCCATACCTGCCCTGCTCAAGGAAGGAGCTTGCTGGCTGCCCCTTTCTTCCATGTGTTTGCCTGAAAGGTTCTTGTCTTTCCCTAAGTGTCATGGTGGTGTTGGCCAATGACAGTGGTGCCTCCAACCCAAGACCAACTAGAACTTCCCTGGTGTTGCTGCAAGCCGTGTTCTTCAGGGGTCTTCAGGCCCATGGAATGGGCACCCATTAAGGTGGCATCGTATGATGGGTTGGCAGCTGTGCTGTTCCCCTAGTCAGAGCTGTTTCAGCCTCATGCTCCAAATATCAAACAGTCGTGCCAACCACAAAGTGCCCAGGCTGCACGCAGAGCCTGGAACAATCCTCTCTTGGCTGGGAGCTGAGCGATGGCAAGATTTCTTGGCACCTGTGGTTTCCCCATGGTGGCCAACAGCCAGGCTGCCTGTGAGGCTGGGCTACCAGACACTGCTGTTCTGTGGAGGTGGAAGCAGCCCCTGCCATACACAGGCACACAGCATGTGCACACGCACATGCTCTTGAAACGAACACGTGGCCACCCCATGCACATCTCTATTACTGAATACCCCTTGTTGACGGCTGTCCTGCTTCTGCCGTGCAGTCCAAGGTCCGGGAGCTGGAAGAGAAATGTCGGGTGCAGAGTGAGCAGTTTAACCTGTTGTCCCGGGACCTGGAGAAGTTCCGGCAACACACGGGGAGTATTGATCTGCTGGGCAGCAGCTCAGTGGCCTTGCTGGATGTCCCATTGGCTCCTGGCAAGCTTTTCCCACAGTACATGAATGGACTAGCCACCTCCATCCACAAAGGTAAGTGGCAGATGTTTGCAACAGTTGGGGGTATGGCTAAGCATATAAGGATCATCCACAGCAGGACTGAGGACAGCGCAGGCTGTACTTGCCCTTATTCACACAGAGAATGGCTTGGATACTCCCATTCTCTCTGTGTTGGGGGGAACATGTTTGCGTGGACACAGGTGCACATGTGTAGGTGAGTGCAGGCACGTGGAAGACAGAGGACAACCTCTGGCTGTGGTCCTCAGGAAGTGTCTACTTTGCTTTTGTGAGACGGGTATCTCATTGGTCTTGGCTTTGCTGATTAGCCCAAGATGGCTGGCAAGTGAACTCTAGGGGACTGCTTGTCTCCTTGGCCCCAGGGCTGGGATTATGGAGTGTGCTGCTATGTCTAGCTTCTTGCATGGGTGCTGGGTGCAGGACGGAATTGCCCATGCTGGTTTAGCAAACACCGTCAACTAAGATGTCCCCTAGCCCCTCCCTCCAGATTAAAGGCTCCTACCTGTAATCCAGCATTTGAGAAACTGAAGCCAGAGAACTGCGGCCACTTCCACAACAGCTTTGGCTATAGTGTTTTTAAGACCCTGTCTTAAAAACAAAATCTCAAGTTGTTGATTTTTCTTTTTTAATTAGGAGAGCTGAATGCCAGACTTCCTTTTGTAGCTGTATTAAGATCATTTCCAATCTCTCCTGGTTCTTATCAAAATGGAGACATGTTTCATCATCATCATTATTATTATTATTATTATTATTATTATTATTATTATTATTGTTAAAACTAAGCAGTGCTCATTGCTCTGTGCCATGGTTAATGGAGTTCTTTCCCCCAGCTCCTCAGCCCTTATGTTTTTCCTTTTAGCTCTTGCATAGCAGGGACTGACAGACAACACCAGTGGCTGTTGCCCACACCCCTCTGGTTGTTTACTGAGCATAGTACACCCAGGAGGTGTCTTGATGCCAAGGCTGTGATGTCTGTTAGATGACAGGGCCCCATGAAGCCCTGCTCAGATGCTTGCAGGTGGATGGTGAGGTAGAAAGAGGCTGAGGCTGCTCAGTGCCCACTGGGGAACATATTCAAGCTGTGAAAGGCGTAAGCCAGCTTCTGTCCTCCTCCCTCAAAGAACCTGAAGCTTCCTGTGCTGCCTCCTAGCTGCTAAGGAGCCATGAAGATCATGCCCTCTGCCTGGCAAAATCCTAGGAGGTTTTTGCTGGAGCTGAAGGTTTCTTGTGGGGGCTAATTACATGGGCTCCTCTACTTGGCATATGCCCAGTTCTGACTCAGAAGGAATGCGAGTGTTTGGCACCAGCCAGGTGTGTGCTGCCCTGCTCAGGCATGATGCGGCTGGTGCCCCCTTGAACTTTTGGTAGCTCTGATCATCTACAGGAGACCTGTACAAGATTAGGCCCATTAACTTCCTATCATGAAGAGGCTCCTTATGGCCCTGCCTTCTTTTCGAGGATCTATAGACAATTTATGGCTGCTGTGGGAGGGGCTTATGAGACCTCATAAGGCTTATGTAGGCAGTTAAGTATTTCTGGGAGAGACATTTTCTTCCTTGGTGTAGCTGCTGGTAAGTGACCCCTGCTCTTCTAATTAGCACTATCTAAACATGTTGGTTCACCAATCTAGACAGGCCCTTAGAAATGTGCTCATGGATCACGGATCCAGAGCACGTGTTTCCTGACTGTGTTTGGGAACAGTATAGCACGATTAACTGCAAATGCAGTGTCTCAGGCCAGGACCTAAACCTATTCACCTTGCAGCCCACTAAAGCTTCTACACCTTCCCACTCAGCTAGCTACCTCTTTCTCCTCTGTGACATCATCAGAGTCCGCATGTGACTGGGTTAGTTTGGTCTGCGTCTTCTGGTGCCTGGATTATTTTTATTTTGTGTAAGTTACTCCACGTTCCTCCATGCTGGTGGGAGCAGCAGGATTTTCCTCTTTATTTAAGGCATTTGCTGGGTCACTGATTGTATTGGTTTTAGTTACTTTTTATTTCCTGATTTGTCCTGGGGCTCTCCTGTCCCTTAGTGAGGAGACCTCTTGATGAAGCAGTTCAGGAAGAGGCTGGATGCCGCAGGCAAGGGGCTTGCTGTCCTGAAGGCAGTGGAGGGCACCAGGAAAGGCCGTTCCATACTTCATGTTTGGGTCCAGATTGAAGAGTATGGCTTCAGAGTTCAGGTCAGGCCATCCTGGGTCAGTGTGCTCTCCCTGCAGCCAGGCCTGGCCTCAGAAACGCCCTGGGAGGACAGGGTGCAGGGACTTACCTTGGAACAAGAAGCCTCCTATCAAACAAGTTCTTAGCCATTAACTTGGTGCCCTTGATGATGTCACAGAAGGTGACACACACTCCATATTATAGTGCCTGGTTCTCTGCGCACATGCTGCACACTCTGATCTTTCGTGTCCTTTCCTGTTTCCGGTGTCAGACTGTGGGGGTCCCTGGGCCTCACAGCTTCAGTTTCAGGCCAACAGAAGCGAAAGACCCTGTACTCAGGACACACTGTCACTCTGCAGTTGGACCTTCTAGTGCCTCATGTCACATGTCATTACCATGCGTATGCTGCCCATGACGATCCAGACCAGGGCTGCACTGATCCCAAGCTGAAGGGACTAGGATATGGGTGGCTCCGCCATGGACATCAGAGAGAGTGCGGGGAAGACAAATGGCTGGTGCTGTCTTCTGATGGCCTGTCTCCTTCCCTCATCTACTCCTGTGTTCCTGGCCAGGTCACGAGGGCTCCACCGGACACTACTCTGTGATCGGTGACTATATCCCGCTGTCGGGGGCCAAGCTGGAGCCTCCGTGTGTGAAGCCATCCTTCCTGTTGCGATCCAGCAGCCCAAGATGCAGATTTGAGTCCGAGGTGAGTCCTACCCAGGGTCCAGGCTGCCTGAGTGTGCCTTTGACCCCGACTCACCTTCCTTCCCCTGCCTTCTTCCTTTTCCCCACCTGCCTGGGTCTTCCTTTGTTCTCATTAATTTTCTACACCCATGAATGACCATGTTCCAGGAAGTAAGGACCTACTGTTTGTGGGAAGAGGAGACCCTAGGTATTATGGGGTATGAGGACAGAGCACCCTGTTAGCAACTGGACAGATCCTGGAGAGGGTCCCAAAGACAGCAGAACAGGATGTGCGGATCTGTGATCAGAAAGGGAGGGGCTGTGAAGCCAGGAGGGGTTGTCATTGGTGCTGCCATATGGCTGAGACACCAGGAGCTTGGTTAGCTGAGTAGAGCTGGAAATTGAAGGGGGGGTAGGTGTAGCTTTGCTCACAGGAACAGTATTCGTATCTACGTGCATCACACAGGGTGGTGCTGGGGGGCTCCGAGGAGGAAGTGGTGTGGCTTGATTGATACCACAAGGGACCACTCTGTCTTCCACACAGAGAAAGACATTTCAGAGATGGGATGAGAGAGGAGCCTGCCTTCTCCAGGACACTGCTATTCAATTTCCCCTTTATCCTTCTGAGGAAAGAGTGCATGCTCCTGGGATTATTGCAGTAGAGAGCTCTGGGGGCATGTCCTTAAGTTCTGCAGAGCCCTTGACGGCAGGGGGCAAATATGAAGTGAGAGGGCTCTTGGCCTCTCCTTTAATGTAGGGCTTCCTGGCTTACTGAATGCCACTGGACATGGCAAATGTGGCCCTCCATAGCAAAAGCCCCCAGAAGCAGAGAATGTGGTCACCCCTCTCTTCCACAAGCTTCTTGGCATGACATTCAGGTGTCTTAGGTTATAGTACAGGGGGAAGGCACCCAAGTCTCTGCTGATGTTTAGTCTAGGATTCCCAGCAAAGGTCTATGGAGGCGGTTCCCATTTCACGAGAGTTTCACAGATTGGGCCGCTTTCCCGATGGGGCCCAGTGAAGCTGCAGGCCGACTTCCTGAATGTCACCATGGAAGGTGTCCTGTCACTGTGTTGGTGGTGGTGGGGGAGCATGCAGTCTTTAGTGTCACTAAGTGGAAGCTACGATCACTGCCTCACAGATGGACAATGACCGGAACTCTAACAACTCCAAGCAAAGCAGCTCGGGGAAGGTGCACCTGTGTGTCGCCCGCTACAGGTAGGGACGTGACGCCCTACCCCCGCACTGAGTGCTGGGGCAGAAGAAGCAGGTGAGAGGCAGCAGTGCACAATCCCCCCCCCCCCCGAATTCTCCCTGTTCTTCCCTGCCCCGCCCCCATCAACTGCTATGATTCAGTGTCTCAAACTGAGCACACAGGGGTTTGCTCTCTCAGCTCCAAAGGTCATGATGAACTAAGGCACCCCACAGTCATGGCCCCAGGAAGACTCTAGAGTGGATCTTGGGCCTTTCTCGAGTGCTGGTGGTCTCAGTGCCCTTTGCTTGTTGCTGTATCTAGTCTCCGCCTCCACCTTCCCATGGGCCCCTCTTCACTGTGTGTTCGTGTGTCTCGGGTATTAATATTCACCCTGGTGAGTAAAATGGCTTCTCACCTTGGGGACACGTGCAAGGACCTCATTGCAAAGGAGGCCATGTTCACAGAGACAAGGAACTGAAGCTTGTGACAGATCTTTATGGGGGGCAGCACACAACAGGTGGCAAACAGAATGCCCAGGGGAGACTGAGCCCAGGGCCTTCATCGACGCCTCTCATTTTCCACCTCTATAAGCTAGCAGAAATCCCAGGCATCACATTTTAAAAGTACTCAGTAGGGCATACAGTTGATTAAACAAATGCAGTTTCTTGATTTTTTTTTCCTTTGTGAAAGTGTACAAAGATATGTCATAAGGACATTTGCTGGGACACTGAATACATTAGCCAGGCATTAGAATCAATGACTACATGTGACATTAGAAAATGTCAATAAGTTTGGTGATCTCAACAGTGGAATACTACACATAAAGTAAAAGGCGATGGCAGACTTTAGGACTTATTAATAGAGTATGCTACATTGTCAGGCAGAAAATGTTGAGTAGCATGTATAACGTTGTTTTACCTCAATGAGTTAAAACATATTTAAAGACAACATCATTGGGCCGTAAAGACAGTTCAGCCGTCAAGAGCACTCAGTGCCCTTCCAGAGGACCCCGGTTCAATTCCAAGTGCCCACTTCAGGCAGCTCACAGTTGCCTGTAACTCTGGCTCAAGGGGACCCAGTGCCCTCATCTGCAGACACTGCACAAACGAGTGCACACGTACACACCCAGACACATACAGATAAAGAAACAAATAATATAAAATAGAAGCAATAGCATTCGCTTTCTTCGGGCTAGCTCATTACTTTGGAAATGTATTGTTCAGGGGAAAGAGACACTTGGGAACAAGATATCTGGACAAGATGTCCACAGACCCAAAGGGAACCTCAGTGGCTGCACAATTACCTTTCACCTGTTGGTGTGAGCTAGCCAAGAGGAAACTTGAGAGGAGGCATAGGATCTCCCTAGCATGAGTTGGGCACCATTTGTGATGTAACAGACATGAAGAACCACATGCCGGCAGACCCTGGCCAGGGCTACTAACGTGTAAACTGCTTCTTCCCGTAGTTACAACCCCTTCGACGGACCCAATGAGAACCCGGAAGCCGAGCTGCCTCTCACGGCTGGAAAGTACCTCTACGTCTATGGGGACATGGATGAGGATGGGTTCTATGAAGGTCTGTGGATTTGCTGCAGTTGGTGGGCACTGGCTTGGTCCATGCAGATGACCGGCTTGCCAGGGCCCTGGGAGATGCTTGCTCTCTGTTCTGTCTCTCCTTGTCCCCAGAGGTCCCAGCCTCCCTCTGTGATTGCCCAGAGAGTGGAGCTGGCTTCCTAGGTGTTAATGGCAATAGATGGTTGGGAGCCTTGGGCGTTCATCCTGGTAGAACTGTGGGGCAGCTGTGTGCTGACACTGATTCTGATAGATGCTCCTACTATCCATGAAGAATAGTTTGATGCTCAACCTCAAGGATGCTCAAGCCCCCTTTAAAATCATGTCATGTTTGCGCATAGCCTGCGTGCTACCTCCTATGCACTGGGACTTCTCCCTAGGTGGCCTCTAACATACACAGTGAGAACGCCTGCCAACAGCAGACTATAGATCCTGCAATGCTCTACCAAGAGAAACATTTAAAAAGATCTTTTCTGTCTTTTGAGGACTTAAGACTCTCATTGGTTTAAGGGTCCAGCCTCATACTCTGACCGTCCTCTCACATCCACTCACCCCCTAGAACAGGGGGTGAGTGGCAAGCCAGCTGAGGGTCACCTATCAGCTATCCTGAATAGTAGATATCTACATTATGATTCACAGCAGTGTCAAATTACAGCAACAAAAATAATTTTACAATTGGGGGTCACCGCAACACGAGGAACTGTCTTAAAGTGTCACAGCGTTAGGAAGGTTGAGAACCACTTCCTTAGGGTTTACAGACAGGAACTGGGCGCTGTCCACCCAGAAGGCTTCTGTTTTGTTGGCTTTTAGCCTGACAGTGGCACTACTGCCCTGGTTTCCACAAACAGCTTTATGGTTTTATTTTAATTTTTATTTTATGTATATGAGCATTTTGCCTGCATTTTAAGTATGCACCACATGTGTGCAGTGCCTGTGGAGGCCTGAAGGGGGCACTAGATCTCCTGAAACTAGAGTTGCAGGTGTGTCTAAGTCATGGTGTGGATGCTGGGCATTGAACCCAGGTCTCCTGGATGAGCGCCCATGCTCTTAAGCATTGAATCATCTCTCCAGGCCCCACTTTTTGATTCTAGATAGGAGTTTTTTTTGTGGTTTTTTTTTTTTTTTTTTTTTTTTTTTTTGGTGGGAAAGCCTCATCTCACCCTTATCTCTTGAGCGGGAGGGACTTTTGTTGAGTTAGTTTTCTCTTTTATGAGCTTGGATTGTTTCTCAGAGTGCCTGGGAGCTCTGGGCCTGGCTTTCCAGATGTCTGCTCATGGGAGGTTGTGTTGTTCCTGTGATATCATAAGCTGAGGCTGGGAAGGTGGGCAGCCCTCTCCCTGGGCAGCACTGTGACTCTGGATGAGCATTCCCCCCACAGTTCTCACTGCAGAGTCAACAGAATGCGCAGTTCCACTGGTGGATGGCCTGGTTGAAGCCTGAAATTTTCCCATCATGATTTATGCCCAGCTAAAGGCTCCAAGGGCCTCGCTCAGAGGGGTTTCAAAACTCAAGCTTTTCTGGTCAATGTGACAATGGGACTTGCTTCTGTCACACAAGTGCTCAGAAGTGCACAGTGCTAGGAAGTGCTCGGAATGTAGCCTGGCACACGGCTCAGTAAATGCCATCGCCACTGCCACCACCACCATACCCATTCCCATACTCGCTATCACCACCATCATAATTGCCCTCATCACCTCCCTCTTCGGTACCACCACCAGCACAAAGTCCATTAGCATCACCACTATCAGAACTATGATAATTGCCATCCCCACCACACTCATTGCCATCGTCGCCAGCACCACCATCACCATTTCCACCATCACCGCCATACTGTCGTTATTAGCGCCGCCACCTCCATCGTTATTGTTGCCATTATCTCTTCCGTGTTCCAGACTGACTTTGGTACAAAGGAATGACTGCCTTAGGACCCATACCCTAAGTAGAGGTAAGGAACAGGATGAAAATCCTAATTAAGTGCCAGACTTGCCCTCTATAGGCCACCTCACAGATTCCTGCAAGGCAGGGAGGTCAGGTGAGGAAGATCTAGGATCACCTGGCCTCTCTTGGAAGATAGACTGTGTGAATGGGGAAGACACAGCTCTTCTACATAGTTTCTCCTGGCAACTTCTGCCATGAGCATCCATCTGAGCCCATTAATCAAGTGTGTGTGTGTGTGTGTGTGTGTGTGTGTGTTGCTCTACAGAATCCACCTGCATAGCATTTGCTTATTCCACACAACTTGAAGATGATGACTCTGATGCCCAATCTAGTGTTTTCCTTTCCCATGAGGTGAACTCTAGGAACACAGTTGCTTCGGTGACTTACTCAGTAGGGAGCTACCTTCAAATCCCTGTTCACATGATCACAGGATCAAAAATGACAGGCATTTCTTCATCTCCCAAAGCCATGGATTTGGCGTGTTTGTTGGTCTTAGCATTTACTGAGCACCAGCTGTGTGCCAGCCTTATCCCAGTCCTGGGCATTCAGTCAGCATGAGTTTCTACTCCTTCGTGAAGAGCTTCCGGGCATGCGCTTGGTGTGCACACCCAGATTCTCATAGGGGTGATGGAGGAGAGCAAATGTGGTGATGGATGGGGTTATTGCAGACAGGGTCCAGAAGGACAGGTATGTGGACTTCCGGGACACCTTGCTTTGTGCCAGTGCTATGGGGCCCAGGGTCCTGGAGGATGGTGAGTAATGTCTGTCCTTGTATCCAACAGGAGAGCTTCTGGATGGGCAGAGGGGCTTGGTGCCCTCCAACTTTGTGGATTTTATCCAGGACAATGAGTCGAGGTTGGCTGGGACTCTGGGGAGTGAACAGGACCAGAACTTTCTCAACCACACTGGCATCAGCCTGGAGCGTGACAGCATCCTCCACCTTCACTCCCCAACTCATGTGGACTCGGGCCTCACTGACAACGGTGGGGGAAGTCTGGACGTGAACATCGACGACATCGGAGAAGACATTGTGCCTTACCCTAGGAAAATCACCCTTATCAAACAGCTTGCCAAAAGTGTCATCGTGGGCTGGGAGCCCCCTGCTGTGCCGCCCGGCTGGGGCACCGTGAGTAGTTACAATGTGCTGGTGGACAAGGAGACGCGCATGAGCCTCGCCCTGGGCAGGAGAACTAAGGCGCTAATCGAGAAACTTAACACGGCTGCCTGCACCTACCGCATCTCCGTGCAGTGTGTCACGAGCCGGGGCAACTCGGACGAGCTGCAGTGCACGCTGCTGGTGGGCAAGGATGTGGTGGTGGCCCCGTCCCAGCTGCGCGTGGACAACATCACACAGGTCTCTGCCCAGCTCTCATGGCTACCTACCAACAGCAACTACAGCCATGTCATCTTCCTCAACGAGGAGGAGCTGGACGTGGTGAAGGCAGCCAGGTACAAGTATCAGTTCTTCAACCTCAGGCCCAATATGGCCTACAAGGTGAAGGTTTTGGCTCAGCCACACCAGATGCCCTGGCAGCTGCCGCTGGAGCAGAGGGAGAAGAAGGAGGCCTGTGTGGAGTTCTCCACTCTGCCTGCAGGTGAGTCATATCCTCATGGGGGTGACCACAGGAGTCCGTGTTATCCCTGAAAACCCTCAAATCCCCTGGGAGGTGCAGAGTGTGGGTACCTGTCCATGGGTTTGCATTGGCTCTTGGAGAGCATTTGGGGCTGTGCCCTTAGCACTTGGTCCTATCAGGGGCTGTCATGTAATAGATGGGAGGGGGGTGAGGCCACCTCTGGGACTGAAAAGCCACACCCTACACCTCATACCTCCTCCAACAACATGTGAATCATGAATTGAAGAGCCCATAGCTTCTAATGTTGTCCCTTCTTTCTTGGTTTTGGTTATAAATAAATGCTTACTGATGGACGGTGCAAAGCATGAAGTTGTCACTGATGCTTCCACAGGGCAAATCTATCCTTCCCCTGCCTTCTTGGCTGTAAGTGGGAGGGAGTGTGCTCTTTTCCACCTTCTCCAATAATCTTGGGGACAGAACGCATCAGGCTCTGGAGGTCTACTCTGGTATAGACAGGATCCAGCATTCTCACGTCAGGGAGCTGTTGCTTCAGTCTCCTGAGTGCTTGTGATACCGGTGGCTGCTGTGTGCACCTTAGTAGGCCTCTGAAGGCAGAGGCAGCCCACACAAGGACACGGCACATACGTGTGAATATGTACTTATGGGTGTTTTTATGTTCAAGAGAATAATGAAAGACTTGGTGGTGTCCCATCAGCCCAGTGTACTGTCCTCAGGGAGAAGATGAGAAAGAAACCAAAGTAGGTCATGAAAACTTGGTCACACCCATGGACTGGTCCCTGGTTAAGGGAAGCTGTAAAGAAGTGCTCATTGGCCCTTTCACCGTGGGCCTTTTTTTGCAGCCTGCCTAGGAGAGGTGTTCTGGGAGTGAGGGGGAAGTTGGTCCCAGAGAAAGGGGTGCATGGTGACAGGGGGAGAGTGTCCCTGTTCATGTCTTCCATGAGACACTATAATGAGACCAAAGTGAGTCCTGTACTTGCAACCAGGTTCTTGTCACTGGTTTATGGTTTCTGCTGGCCACCGTTGCCTTGCTTCTGGCTCCTGGATGAATGGAAAACTATGGGATTGTTTATTCTTGGCCTTTGGGCACGGGAACTCTGTAACTGTGCACTCTAGTTAGCTTTAGCTGTCAACTTGGCACAGCTGTCGTCATGTTGGAGGAGAGCCCTGAGGAGTTGCTTAGACCAGATTGGCCAATGGGCATGTCTGGGGGAAATTGTCTTGCTTGTTAATTAATATAAGCGGTCCCAGGCACTGTTCCCTAGGCAGGTAGTTCTAGGCTGTATACGGAAGCCAGCAAAGTATGAGACAAAGAGCCAGCCAGTAATCAGTGATGGCTTCTGGATCAAGTTCCTGCTTGAGTTTTTGGTATGAATTCCCTCAGTGATGGGGTAAGTATAGAAGTATAAGTCAAATAAACCCTTTCCTCACCCAAATTGTTTTTTGTCAGTATGTTATCACAACAGAAAGGAAACTAGAACACTGCTCTTCATTAGAGTTTGACACTTGCTTTCTGCCCCCAGTGTACCCAGAGTTTTATCAAGATTGAATTAAATTTTCATTAGGTGCCATCTCTCTATCCATGAAGTCATGATTATTCTTTATTCAGTTGATGTGATGGTTATCTACTTTTGAATATTAAATAACTTTACACTTCCAGGGTTGAACTTTATTTAGTATTTATGGTTAGATGAGACTTGTTTTAAATGATTTATTTTTTTAAAATTATGAGTACTTTGTGTGTGTGTGGGGGGGTATGTATGTTTCCAGTTTTCCAGGGAATTAGAAGAGGTCATCAGATCCCCAGAAGCCAAGACTCTTCATAACTCTAATTATGAGAGGATTGGCTAGTTTCCAAATATTTTGATGGTTAAAAAAGAAAACATGTCTCTATTATTGGGTTTCTAATTTAATTGTTTCAAGGTTGGACAGAGTTTCTTGTGTGAGTTCAGACGTATTAAAACCTGCTGAATAGATATTGTCTTCCCTGGTGAATATTCCTGCTGTATTTAAAGCAATGTGTGCCTTGGGGCTTTGAAGAACACTGATAACACAGTCAAATTGCTTTTCCAGCACTCCATTTTCTCCCTAAGTTTTATTTGTTTGACCTATTAGTTATAGACAATAATTGTTTTTCACTTTGGTTTTTGCTTTATGCATTTTGGAGTTTATTTATTAGCTGCATATGTATTTGAAAGTGTGAGCTCAGCTGGGCGTGGTGGCGCACACCTGTAATCCCAGCACTCAGGGAGGCAGAGGCAGGCAGATTGCTGTGAGTTCGTGGCCAGCATGGTCTACAAAGTGAGTTCAGGACAGCCAGGTCTACACAGAGAAACTCTGTCTTAAAAAAAAAAGAAGAAAGAAAGAAATGAAAACAAAGGAAGGAAGAGAAAAAAAAAGTGTGAGCCCTCCCTGATGGTCTTTTCTTAGAACCAACAATGTTCTCTCTCTCTAATGGTCTTTAAATTTATTTTGTCTGATGGTCATGCATTCGTAGTTTTATTTTTTTCCACAGACAGAGTTTCTCTGTGTATCCTTGGCTGTCCTGAACTCGCTTTATAAAGGAGGCTGGACTCAAACTCAAAGAGATCCACCTGCCTCTGCCTTGGCTGGGAGTATAAGTTCCTGCCACTGCTCCTGGCTGTTTGGAGTTTTCCTAAGCTAGAACTTATATGTATTATTTTCCTAACACTTACTTTCGGCTTCTCTGAGTCCTTATACTTTAAGCCTGCCTCTTTGGAGAAGCGTGCAGTAGGATCTCTGAGTTGCCAGAGCCTGATAACCTGTGATTTTTAATTGGAATGTCTGTCTCTTTTACTTTTCATCATAGACTTGATTTAAGTCTATGTCTGCCTTTTTGCACCTGTCCTGTCTGTTCTTTACATCATTGTTAACCTCTTCTTGCTTTCTCCTGGGTTAACTATTTTTTTAAATATTTTGTATGTATTCCTTCATACAGGTGTACAATGTGTTCTGATCAAATCCACCCCAGCCACTCCCAACCCCAACTACAGAGTTTTCCAGATTATTTTTTTTATTCTCTGTCTTTAATAGATTTGGGGGGGGGGTAAATAACATATGTATTATTTTTTAGAGATTGGTTTTATACATATATACATAACATATTTATTTTTAAAAAATTTTTTACATTAATTACATTTTATTCAATTTGCACGCCAGCTGTAGCCCCCTCATAGCATGTTGTTTAAATGCCTAAAATTACAACACAAGTCCTTTAGTTCTCTTTTGATTTTGCTCGTATATATTTTTTGTTCACAATGCTGTAAGTACCTGTTCTCTATAGAAAAGGTCTATAGAATAATTACCATAGTCGCAATTTCAAATTTGAATGAGTTCATTAAATATAGTCAGTAGATGGTGAGAAGCATGGACAGGTAGAAACACATCATCAAATCCAGCCAAGGTGACTGGGGTAGCTGGACTGACCAGAGGCTTAAATCATCCAGCAGAAATGGACTGGGGAAACTAAGGCAGCTTGGATGTTCAGGTTGAATTTTCTCTCCGTGTATGAGCCCCTGGTCTCTCTCTCTCTCTCTCTCTCTCTCTCTCTCTCTCTGTTACAGAGTCAGGCCAGCCTGATCCACAGTGGGGATTTTTGAGGAAATTTTGAGCCAAACATACTTGGGTCTGAGATGGGGGGGGGGCAACCCCCCTTCCAGAGCCAATTTCTTAGCTCAAACAGCCCGTGATACTTCACAGCCCTTAATATGCTGTTTTTCTCTTTATTCAAATAATGATTTCTGTGAAGAATCTGAGAAAAATGGCCTTTCATATTTCCTAATGCATCTGCCATTTACACTGTGGTGCTTTTGCCTTCCTTTCTGCAGCCCGTATTCCCACCCACTTGTCAATTCCTTTTAACCCAGATGGGTTCCCTTTAGATTTCCTTATGCTTTTGTTTATCTAAAGTAACTCACGAAGTAGCCTTCATCTTTCAAATATATTTGCTTATGGAATTGGGTCCTGGATGACTTGTTTCTCTGAGGATGCCATAGTACCTTTGGTTGACCTGTCATTGTCTCTGTGATGAGCCAGCTGTCATTCCTTCTGTTACCTTTGGAATACTTCTCAAGGAAGGGCTTTGGCTTTTGAAGCTTATTCTGAACACACCTTCCTTAGACAAAGGTCACACATGAGCCACCAGGAAAAAATGGACTCTGATCCAGGTGAGTTTCTGAGATCTTGATCATAGTAGGATCCCATGGACCTGTGTCATTGGGGCCCAGGTACGAATTAGAGAGAATTCAGCTTCTAACACTGGGCAGCGGAGTGGCTTTTCTGAGCCTCAGTTTCCTCGTTTACAAAATGACTTGTGGAGAACTCCTAGTACTCAGGTGAGGAGCAAGTAATGAAGCATGCAAAGTGCAAAGGATGGCTGGCATGTGGACTTTCCCCAGTGTGTGGTTTCTCTTCTGGGATGCCTTGGACAGGTCTGTGACATGTACCGCCTTCCTCATGAGTTCATGAGCACATTCCTTCCAAACAGAAGCTATCTGGACTCTTGGTTAAGAAGTAGGAAATTCCACCCCAAGCTGCAGATCAACTCCTTCACAGCCACTGGAATGGCTTGGAGACCTGGAAAGTACTTAGCTATTACCTCAATTAGTGGTTCTGGACACCATTTTTTTATTTTATTTTTTTGGTTAGACCTAGTGAGCTTAGTTTACAAGATGTCAGCCTGCAAGGAAGCCAGCAGTCTGGACCCTTGCAATATATAGCTCTTTCTTTTTCTCTCTTACTCTTCTTCTTCTTTGTTTTTTTCTTTTTTTTTTTTACCATTTATCTATCTATCTATCTATCTATCTATCTATCTATCTATCTATCTATCTATCTATTTATTTATTTATTTATCTATACAGTTTATTCACTTTAAATCCCAGCTGTAGCCCCTGCCCTCATCCCCCCTCATTCTCTCCCAATCCCACCCTCCCTCCTTCTTCTTCTCCCATTCCCCTCCCCAAGTCCACTGATAGGGGAGGACCTCCTCCCCTTCCATCTGACCCTAGTCTATCAGGTCTCATCAGGACTGGCTGCATTGTCTTCCTCTGTGGCCTGGTAAGGCTCTCCCCTGCCCCCTTCAGGGGGGAGGTGATCAGAGAGTCCAGGCTGGGCTCTTTCAATTTGAGTTTTTCCAGTTCCATAGAAGGGTTTGATGAGTAGTATGAGGTCAAAGGTTGCTGTCTCTAGAGTCTGATGATGAACATGAAGAGAAGGGGGGTGTAACAGCCAGGAGGAGAAGGATTAAGAGAGGTGGGAAGAGAAGTGGACAAGGGTTATCTTTCCTCTGGAACCATCCAAGAACGCTTGGCTTCCTAGTTCCCTGGTAGAGGGAGGCCCATTCAATTGGGGCATAAGAGCAGGTTTCTCAGAGGCAAAGTAGGATCCTTTCCTGGATGCAGGCGAATAAATGCCAGACTAAGGCTGGCATCCATCTGAATATTTGCCTTTGCTATCGATAGTTTCTTAGTAGTACTCTCTCTCTACTTTCCTCTCCTGTCAGTCATATGAGTGGCTCCATTTCCAAGTGTGACAGACCAACTGAAAAAAGACCCAAGGGCCATGCTCTGACTTCATCTGTTCCTTCTATCCTTCCAGGACCCCCAGCCCCACCACAAGATGTCACTGTCCACGCTGGGGCCACAGCTGCCTCTGTTCAGGTCTCCTGGAAGCCCCCTCCACTGACTCCCACCGGACTGTCCAATGGAGCAAATGTCACAGGATACGGCGTGTATGCCAAAGGGCAGAGGGTGAGCATGGAGTGTGAAGCCCCACCTTGCAAGGACAGGCTTATGGAGGGAGGGGACAAATTCTCAGGGGCAGAAATTGAGGATCTTCCAGCTCCAAGTCTCCACCAGCCTTCGTGAGATCCCAGCTAGGTCTTTACTCTGAGGGACTGACTGCCACAAGTCTGAGGGTGGAGAAGTCCTCGCCTTTTTTGGTTCGCAACTGGGTCCTGCGTCCTCTCTTCTCCCTCACCAATGCCCTGTTCCACCAAACACTGACACTTCACCTCTGAATTCACCAGCATCAGGCTCCTAGACAATGATTGGCTTGCCAGTTTTAACAGACTGTTCTTTGTCAACTTAAGACCCACCTAGCAGCCTTCTAGTTACAGGTGGCCAGATCTGGACTCTGAGAAATAGTTGCATCTCTGACTCCATTGAGTGGAGAACCCACCATCTCAGCCTGCCATCCATGTCCTGGCACATGAAGCAGAAATTCTATTCTGAGGAAGTCTCTAGAAAGCTTCTGTTCATCAGTACCCTGTTGTCTTAGTTAAAGTTTCGATTGCTAGGAAGAGACATCATGACCATGACAACTCTTTTTTTTTCTTCTTCTTCTTTTTTAAGATTTATTTTTTAATTAATTACAGTTTATTCACTTTGTATCCCAGCTATAGCCCCCTCCCCTTTCCTCTCCCAGTCCCACCCTTCCTCTCTCTTCTTCTCCCATTCCCCTCCGCCAGTCCACTGATAGGTAAGGTCTTCCTCCTTTTCCATCTGACCCTAGCCTATCAGGTCTCATCAGGACTGGCTGCATTGTCTTCCTCTGTGGCCTGGTAAGGCTGCTCCCCCCGTCACAGGGGAGGTGATCAAAGGGTCAGCCACTGAGTTCATGCCAGAGACAGTCCCTGTTCCCATTACTAGGGAACCCACTTGAACACTGAACTGCCATGAGCTACATCTGTGCAGGGGTTCTAGCCATGGCAATTCTTATAAAGGAAAACATTTAATTGGGGCTGGCTCACAGTTGAGAGATTTAATCCATTATCAACAAAATGGCATGAAGTATGGTGACACACAGGCAGACATGGTGTTGGAGAGGTAGCAGAGAATTCAACAGAAAGAAGGAAGAGAGAGATACTGAGCCTGGCTGGAGCATCTGAAATCTAAACCCCAAACTCACTGACAGACTTCTGCCAGCAAGGCCACACCTCCTGATAGTACTACTTCCTGCTGACTAAGCATTCAAGCTCATGAGCCCCTGGGGACCATTCCTGCTCAAACCACCTCAACCGTTGCCACCACATTCTTCTTTTCCATGACAGGCTGTTTGACTTGAGTGTGAGGGCCCTAGCCACTTCTCACCTGATTCACCTTTTGCGGGCTGTAGGCTCTCACATCGCATGCTCTATGATCTTTGAAAGCAGATTCCATGCACTTCCAGAAAGCCCACTTGCTCTACTCTTTCCCCCTCCCCTCCATCGGGGGCAGTAAGCAAGCTCCCATTCAGAGCCCCATGAGACCCTGCATCTGATCCAGAGATGGAGGAAGGAGGTTCTGCTGCTGTGATCTCACAGCATACCTGGGTCCTGGGCTCCCATCTCGGCTTTGCCAGTTCTGCGAGTGGCCTGGGCCAGATGTTGGGCTAAAGATATTGGTCTTCTTCTGCCAGACATGTGGCTATAAGAGGCCACCACTGGGTCAGAATGTGCTGACAGTCTGTGACAAGGCTTTGTCTGTGTGCAGGTGGCTGAGGTCATCGCGCCCACAGCAGACAGCACGGTGGTGGAGCTGGTACGGCTGAGAAGCCTGGAGGCCAAGGCCGTGAGTGTGCGCACCCTGTCTGCGCAGGGGGAGTCCGTGGATTCTGCCCTCGCCACCATTCCCCCTGACCTCCTGGTGCCTCCAGCCCCCCACCCGAGGACTGCTCCCCCACCAAAGCCATTAGCAAGCGACACGGATACCAAAGACCAGCACCTGGGCCCCCACGTCAGAGTGGACGAATCCTGGGAGCAGAGCCGGACACCCGGACCTACCCACGGCCACATGTTGGAGCCACCTGACATGCATAGCGCCGGCCCAGGTAGAAGGTCACCTTCACCCAGCCGGATCCTTCCTCAGCCACAGGGAGCCCCTGTGTCGACCACCGTCGCCAAGGCCATGGCCCGTGAGGCTGCACAGAGGGTGGCTGAGAGCAACAGGGTAAGTTGTATCTTCCTACCAGGCTGGTGGCCCCTGGACTCTTGGGGTGGGGTGTGACCCCTACACCTGGCAGCTAGAGACTGACCTATCAACGAGTACTCTAGACCTCACCCTAGCACTGTTGTCCTGAAATGGGCAGAGCCTGTTTTCTTTTCTTCCTGGGGTGGAGGAGGAGGTATTGGAACTGTGGAGATTGAGTGAGGTTAGGGCGTGCTTTCAATGTGAGCAATGAGATGTGCACTCTGAAGCCACCTATAAGGTGCTCCTCCCCACCAGGCCTGGGTGAGTCAGACCCAGGACCGAACTGGCCCAGGACCCTCCCATCTCTCCCAGGTCTCCACTTGCCACATGCCCAAATGTTTGTGGCAAGCCTGAGGAGACTTCACTGAGGAGGCAGCAGGACCTACCAGCAGGATCCTCTTATTGTCAGGCTGTCCTGTGGATCTCAACAGGATGGTGATCCCTGGGACCATCTGCTAAGGCCGAGGCACTCTCTCCCATTAGGCTGCATCTGGCCAGGGCCCAGTCAGGAGAGGGAGGATCTACAGCCCAGGGTGAGCACTGGCGTTGCAGGTGCCTGACAGGATATGTCTAATACACGTTGAGCCCTGTGTATCCCCACGAGGGCACAGAACTACCATGACCCCAAGGCCCTGCACCTCTTAAGAAACTAGAGCACCAGACTGTCTGTGAAATCTTATTTGCTCAACAGTGGCTACTGATACTTAACACACATACACACGAACTTGGGGCCTCTGCTTGAAGGGTGCATCTAGTCTTTGCTACTTTGTGGGTTCTTCTTTTTTCATACTTTACTCCCCTGGTTTCACTCACTAGATAGGAGAAAAAGGAGAAAGGAGAAAAAGAGACATAGAGACAGAGACAAAGACAGACAGACATGCAGAATCCCTGAATCTAATTTCTTACTTCTTCGCTTGTAACTGGTTTTTGCTACTTGGTGGGTTCTTTTTCCCACTCTTTATTGCTCCATTTAACTCCCTGTCACTGGATAGGAGAGAAAGAAGGATAGAGGAGAGAGAGATGGAGAGAGAGGGGAAAAGAGAGGGAGGGAGAGAGATCCTTGAATCTAATTTTTTTCTTCTTGTTTCTTCTTTGAGGACAGCTACTAACAAGCTGCCACCTACTCCCCTAAATGGTCAACAACCACCAAACCTGCCTCTTGGGGCCTAGCATTTGTATATCCTCTGGAAAGTTCCCGAAATTCCAACGATCACACAGTCACACAAC
This sequence comes from Psammomys obesus, assembly GCF_907164565.1. Taxonomy (NCBI): domain Eukaryota; kingdom Metazoa; phylum Chordata; class Mammalia; order Rodentia; family Muridae; genus Psammomys; species Psammomys obesus. The sequence continues at coordinate 16,879,611 of NW_026590062.1, read as the reverse complement.
TATCTGTAGCTGGCAAAACCATTCCTCTGCTAGAGCATTAGGCAAATCATAGTCAGCTAATTCAGACAGTCCGAAGCAGTCCCATATCCCTAAACCTGGGATTAAAGTGAAAAAATATTCTTAAAGTATTTCTGTATTTTTTTTAAAGAAACCAAAAATTCAAAATTCTCAGAGGTGCTCTGAGGCTCAGTGAGGCAGGAATCAGGCCTGCATTGGGATCACTGGGTGATATAGCTGAGGGCCCAGTGCAGCCTCAGAGCAGCTCCCAAGAGAGCCCAGCAGCTGCTAGGCTGGGCCAAAGATCCTTCCCAGGCTCCTGCTTCAATGCCATGGTCACTGTCCAAACTAAAGCCAGGTGAGGCAAGCAATGGAAGACAAAGTTTTCCACTGAGGTCTATTATAAAAGTATCTTCTGTTCACCTGCTTTCAGTGTTTCCGAAGATTATTGCCTCCATTAGTTAACCTAGCTCTAGTCCCGGAAGCTTCTAGCCTCCATACAATCCAACCTAGAAGGTTTTTAGCCTCTGAGACTTACTGCAGAATAGGCTCACCCTTTCTTGTTCTTTCTGAGCTCTGAGCTGGCTGGTTCAAGTCAGCTGTTCTGGCTCAAACTCCTCTTCCAGCTGACTTATTCAATCTGGCTTTTCTCTTGGCTCCTGCATTGCTCTGCTTGGCCTCAAACTAATTCCAGCAATCTTTTCTAATCTTCTGGCTCCTCAATCTCCAGCTCATTTGGTCTTCACCCGTGTCTAGCTTGTTCTCTCTCTGCAGCCTGTCTCCCTATTACTGTCCAGGTAAAACTGCCTCCTCCCTCTCTCTTATTCTGTGTTGCTCCCTTAAATAGCTTCTGTTTCCTCTCTATTCTCAGTGAGAGCTGGGTGTAATCCTATTCTATCAAATCATTCTCTGACTTGTCACTTTTTCTGCTATTCAATTAAACATCATTTTCAAACATGGGTGCTATCTTCTACAAACTAACTTTACCTTCATCATTTGGGATTAAAGGCATGTACCACCACAGGTGGACCTAAGCTTTTCCTTACCTGAAACTTGCTCTATACCAGGCTTCCCTTGAACTCCAATCTATTTGCCTCTGTCTGCTGGATTAAAGGTGTGCTTGTATTCCAGCCAGATCTCACAGGCCTAGAAGATCATTGGATATGATCTCTTGTCAGAGCAGCCACAATCTGAATTAAGATTCCTCTATAGTCTATGGTTCCCTCTAGTGAAGCAGAGAGTGACCCAGGCCTCAGGGATGGGAGAGGCAAGGGGATAGCTGGCTTTGGGAAGGGTGGACCTCATGTGGAACCACCTGCCAGCAGCAGCCTGGAGTCATGTGCTTAAGTCATGTGCACAGCTCAGCATCTGTTTTGCATCTGCCCTGAGGGAGGCTGCAGGGCTCCCAGGGTACCTCTGGGAACCTCTGTGCCCGCCTCAGCACTTGGGGCCCAGGAGAACAGCATGTCCCCCACCCTCTCCATCCCCTCCCCATATGCCTGCTCATCTTTGTCCCTTTCTCTTTCCAAGTTAGAGAAAAGGAGCCTGTTTCTAGAGCAAAGCAGTGCTGGGCAATATGCCAACTCAGATGAGGAGGATGGCTATGCCTCCCCCGAGGTCAAGAGGAGAGGCACGTCTGTGGATGACTTCCTGAAAGGGTCAGAGCTGGGCAAGCAGGTGAGAGCGTACCCCTGCATCAGCCCTTGGCTGGCCGAGGCTTTAGCAGGATGCATAGGAGTTTAAAGGCATGAGGACGTTGCCCCAACCTGCCCTGGGTGTGCCCATGTGCTCAGATATGCCTGTGTGTGCCCAAGCATAAGAGTGTCTGTGTGCACACGCATTTGTGTATGCACTTGTGCTTATTTGGTGTGCATGTGTGTGTATGAGTGTGCATGGTGTGTATGTTCCTGTCTGTCATGCCTGTGCATGTTTATGTGTGGTGTTGCTTGATATGTATGTTCCTGTGTGTGCACCTGTGGATACATGTAAGTGCTTATGTGTGTATATGTGAAAATGTGTTCCTGTGTGTCTATGTAGGTGCACATGTGTGTGTGTTTCTATGTATTTCTATGTATGCTTGTGTGTGTGTGCGCATATCTACTTGTCTGTTTGGTATGTAAGGACATGAGTGTGTTTATTTGTGTGCTGGTATATGGAGCATGTGCACATGGGCTTGCTATGTGAGTATATGCAACTGAATTCCTGTGTATCATTGTGTACATGTGTATGAGTGCTTGTGTATGGAGTTGTGTGTGCATGTGTGTGTGGATGTGGACATGCATGTGCACATCAGCAGTGTTCCTGTACATTTATGTGTCTCTGTAAGGGTATGTGCCTGTCAGCATGTTTCTACGTCTGTTCTTGTGTGCACATATATATGCAGACAAGCTTGTGTCTCTGTATGTATGTGCACATATGTGTACATTTGTTTGCTTTACAAAGGTTCCTTTCAAGCCCTCAGTGTCACCCTATGTGACCTCCTGCCCTGTTGTGTCCTTTTGTGTGACCTTGTACACATGGGTGCCCTGGCTCTCAGCCACCTGGATTGGCAGTGTTGGGTTTGAGCCTCTGTTCAGCTAGAGAAGTAGAGAAGCAGAGACTTGACAGAGCGGAAATTGAGCGTCATCTGATGTGACTTATCAATGCTGCATGCTCTGTCTCCTTCAGAGTCCAGGATCTTCACGCCTGTCAGAGTGGGGTGACCTGTGCTGTCCTCTCTCTGCTGCCTAGACAACGTTGTCGGGTCAGGTTTTGTTTCCCTCACCAAGACAAGCTGTGCATATTGTACCTTGTCACATGGGCTCTACAAACTGGAAAATATGGATCCAGGACTCAGGCAGGATAGTCTGGGAGCCTGTGGTGTGCACAAGATGTCCCATCAGGGGCTGGAGAGATAGCTCAGTGGTTAAGAATAGTTTATTTTTTTTTGGAGGTTGGATTCCTGGCACCCACATGGTGGCTCACAACCATCTGTAACTCCACAGGCAATAGCAAACATATAGAGTACAGACATACATGTAGGCAAAACACCCATACACATAAAAATAGAAAGCAAGTAAGAAGGAAGGAAGGAAGGAACGAAGGAAGGAAGGAGTCCCATCTGTGTTCCTTTTTGACCATAGCCCCACTGTTGCCATGGAGATGAGTACCACACAGAGAGCAGCCGGGGCTCAGACCTGTCGGACATCATGGAGGAGGATGAGGAGGAGCTATACTCAGAGATGCAACTGGAGGATGGGGGCCGACGTCGGCCCAGTGGTACCTCTCACAACGCCCTCAAGGTGAGCACTAAGCTCATGACAGGGCGCCCACATCTGGGGGATGCTCCATTCTGCCTTTTTGCTGGGATGATTCCATGGTTGCATTCAGGAGTAACCTGCTGTCCCTGTCTGCTTTGCCAAGAGGTCTGGGTACTGGAGTTTGGGGGATCCATTTGGAACCCCTGAACACAGCCAGTACTGTAGTGGGAATAAAATTACAAGCAGCAGAACTAACCCAAGCCTTACATGCTCAGATAACAGGGGCAGACCTTTCCCCACAAAGGTCTCTGGAGGGGTTTTGGGGACCTCCATGAGGCCCTGCATGATACGGCTCACACGGTTCCCCGTGCCACTCCTCCAGCAGGTCCCACACAGCCCTCTCCTGAAGCTGAGATTCCAACCCGTTCTAGGCTGTGCTCCAGAGCAAGAGCCAAGCTGAAAGTGCTCACGGGTGGGTCGGGGAAAGGCATCCACCTGAGCCTTCCTTCTGGGTTAGCACTGAACTAACCCAGTTCAGGGCTGGGCCACACAAAGCTTTGCAAGAGGAGGAATCCACGTGGGCTAGAGCCACACTCTGGGGGCCAGAGAAAGCCTAGGCCAGCATACTTCTGGGCCCATCACATGAGCCCCATACTGTACCGTCCATCGCTGGCGACGGGAGATTGGAAGGGTGGCTACTTCATGAGGATGGCTGGGTGGGTGGGGCCGTGAAGCTAACTTCTGCAGCTATGCATCACCTCACACTGTTCTAGACAGGAGATAAAATGCTGTCTGCTCGGGGCCTCTATGGAGACCATATGGATGTTTTCCCCATAAGGGTCCCTGGAGGGCTTTGGGGACCTCAATGAGGCCCTGCATGATACGGCTCACACACAGTTCCCTGTGCCACTCCTCCAGCAGGTCCCACACAGCCCTCTCCTGAAGCTGAGATTCTGAGCCGCTCTAGGCTCTGCTCCAGAGCAAGAGCCAAGCTGAAAGTGCTTGTGGGTGGGTCGGGGAAAGGCATGCACCTGAGCAGTCCATCTTCCAGACACTACTCTGGACACGGGGAAGCTATTAGCCTCCCAAGAGCTGCTTAACCAAGGGAGGTGCACGGAGGGGACTGTGATGGGGGAGGTGAAGCCCCACACACCTCTCACCCTCTTCTAAGCAGCGTAGCAGTATCCTAGGGGCCAGGATGGTCAGGGTAGCCACCGCCGCGTGCCATTCACCAACCCACAGGGCTTCTTACGGGTGTGGGGTTCACGATTCTCCTAACTAACTCCCAAGGGCAGCTGGGAGCTATGGACCCACAGCCCCATACAGCAATGACTGGCTAAGCCAAGCAGGCTTCCCAGTGGGACCAGGGAACATGACCCTTCATCCTGGACTGGCCAAGCTCAGCTGCCTACCATGTGTTACCCTCTTTTTCAGCTGTCATTCTTCACCTTCATAGTGCTCAACACACCTGAGTCCAAAATCCTTGAAGGTGGCATTATAAGGGAGAAAAATGCATGAGTCAGCAGATCCTGTGCTCCCTCACCTATGGGTGGCGGTGGCAGAAGTAAACAGTAGACTGCACTGGGTATCCGCAGACCAGTGGGGGCAGCTGGCAAGGCCGTCATGGGCACCCATCATAAGGGCACCCCCAGCTCTCAGCAGGGGATAGGAAGAGCTTTCCTAGAGTCAGCCACACTTTCCCAAGGCAGAGTACAGAGCAGTGGTTGGCATCGAGACAAAGGCGCTGGTGCTGGCGCTGGCGGGGAATGATACATGTGGAGACTCAGACCAAAGCCTGAATGCCGGAGTGTTCATATAGTGACGTCAAGAGCGGCTAGCTCTGTGCCATGTGCTGAGGCCAGATGGACCTGACGTGGTCAATTTCGGGTGTGGAGGTGGAGGACCTTGGTCCTTTGTAGGCAGCAAGTAGGCCCTGGGTCTGTTTGGCAACATTCACCAGATCACAGGTGTGCTATAAAGGACCAAGTTCCTCCTGGGGCTATTGCTTTAGCCAAGGGAATGGTGAATGGTCAGCTGGGATGCTAAGAGCTGGGAAAGAAACAGTCCAGAGGAAGGGACAGGGACAATATGGGGCCATCTCCCCCTACACTCGGCATTCAATGATGGCTGTCCTTGGGCTGTGGGAAATCAGTCATGGTGGCATGCACAAATTCCTGCCACTACTCTGGGTACCTCTTCAGCATAGGACCAGGCAAGGGCCTGGGAGCATCGTTTTCTCCCATCTGGGCCACCGTTTCTCCTTCTAGCTCACCTGCATGGTGTCTGCTCCTGACGTCCCCGCTGGCTCGTCTGTGTGCTATCCCTCACCTTCTGCTCTGCACCCACCACAAGACCCATTTGCTCCATCCCAATAGCCCCAGCAGGCATGCTGCAGGTCTCCGTGAGCAGAGGCTGCCTCACACTGGCCCCCTGCCTCGCTGCCAAGACTAATTCTGTGTGTGTTTTCTCTCCTTCCTCCACCGCCTCATGTCTGGTCATACAACCGCTCTCTCACACATGCTGTCCCCAAGAAATGCCATAAGGCTAGGAGCTTGGAAGGCACTTTCCTGGAGCAGCCCGAGTTCCCCCAACAGCCCCACCGCAGTAAGAGACTGTTCAGTATCCCTGAGGTAGCTGAGGAGGACACGGAGCATGGAGAGCCGCTGCTCAGGCAGGGCATGGGGTCCTCCAGAGCCAGGGCCTTGTTGGCCATGGAGCGTGGGTCAGCGCGGTCCTGTTGGGGACATCCAGTCCTACAGGGATCCTGGCTCCCTGCAGAGCACAGGGGCCCGGGCATCCATGTGGAGGATCTCTTTCTAGAAGACAGAGGCTGTCGGTTCAGCCGCTCCGCCACCAGGAGCCCGGACAGTGGTTTGGACTGTGGCAGTGAGGAGGAGGAGTCTCGATTTAGTTTCAGGAGCACCTCGGCCAAGTGCAGTCCAGGCCCTGGTCACTGTCCCTGTAGGAGAAGCCCGAGGCCTCTGCTGGCCCGGCGGCGGACGCTGACCCGACAAAGCAGCATCGAAGAGGACTTTGGGGAGCAGGTGGACCTCAGTGACGTCATCAGGAGCGATGACACCCAGCCCAGCCCGGAGAGGCCTGTACCCAGGAGGGATGGCTGGGACGAGGCCAGCGACCACGAAGATTTTCGGGGTGTCTGGAGGAAAAGCCCAGCCATGCCCGACAGTAGGGCAGCTGAGCGTCCCCAAGTGGCAGACGGCCCTTTGGTGTGTCAAGTAACCATCCTCTGCGCGCGCTTGCCAAACCAATCCGTGCTCATCCTTTTGTTGGTTTTTGCCTTTGGTTCGGGCTTTTGCGTGCATCGGGGGACTCTCTGGGCCGCTCTCTTTGGTTCTCCCTGCATTTTTCTTTTTCATTTCTCCAGTCCCATTGCTTCCTAGTTGCTTGACCATCCTGAAGGTTTCCTTGCTTTGGAATAACAATCTCCCCCACAGAATCAGCGATGGTTACGGCTGCTTTACTTAAAGGACAACTGAATCTAAGTTTTAATTAAGGGTTAGCTGAACTGCTGAGTATCTGAACTCAGGAAACACACAATCCCCCCCCCCCCAAAATGATCCTTAGGGGCTCACGGAGGACTGCTGGTATGATCAAAAGCTTTTTGTCTTTGTTGTTTGGCTTTTTAAGGTCCTCCCCTCCTTTGGCTTTCATCTATAACTGTTTAAAAATATGGAGAATAACTAGGGAAGAAATTCATTTTTGTAAACTGTTTTCAATGTTTTTCTCACCCCAATCTTTTCCCCTCCTGTGTCTACTACACAGCAGGGGTTCATCCAAGTCTTCATTCATCTCTGTGATTATATCCTTTCTACAATATCCCCAAATGCCCTGCTCAACTGTCACTGGGCAAACAGGTTCCTCCTCGCCCCCCAGCATGGCAGCAAGCCTCCAACTGAGCTATACACTCTGTGATTTGTCCATGCCAGGCAGTGGCTGCACCCCATGGCACCCAGTCTCACCCATGGCTATAGGCTCATGCACTCTGGCTCCTGTGTCCTGGGCATGGCCTCCATCAGCCAGATTCCTAGTGACCTGCTTCCCTTTAGTCAGTTCTGACCTATTTCTAGATAGGAGGCCTCTGTTTAGGCCCAGGTTAACCAGAGAGCACAGTCAAGGCTGATAAGACATAGGCACTTCCCTGAATGTCCAGAAGCCTCCATATCCCTTCTGTATGTGGACTTTGGGAACTATGGCAGTGTATCTCTGCTAGTGACACTTGGGGTCAAAACCAAGAAGACTTACCTGAAGCAGTACCTGAGCTGTAAACCATAGTCAATTTGGTTCAAAGGATTTGGCTTCAGGAGCATCAACCAAAAGCTTCCTCCTCTGACTCATTTTTACTGCCAGCCCCACTGTGGGACCCGGATGTAGAGAGTGGGGGTTCTGGGCCCGGCTAGCATCTTCCCCAGGTCACTCAGCTAACCTTTCAGTTAAAAGCTACGTTTAGTTGCCTTTAGTGCTTCTGCTTCCAATCCGGATTGATTTGGCTTGAACACCTCCTTTCCTTCCGAGGCCAGCGATGTCTAACTACAAGCCTTCTTCTGGCTCTAGATTTTAGGAAACTCTGCTTTGATGGGGCGAGCAGACCGGATGGATCACGTGAGCCGAAGGTATTCCCACAGTGGCGGAGGTCCTCAGAGACACCGGCCAGCGATGGCTCCATCCATTGGTTAGTGGCCTGATCCATATCGTTCACTTCCTGTCTACCATGTACTTAAAAACCACTCAGGGATGACATTTTAGGACTTTGGTCCCTGTGACAAATGCCTGAGGAAAACAACTGAAGAGAAAAAGGACAAAAGGATTCAGAGTGTCAGGATTCAGTCCACCATGAGTGCGAGGGGAGAGTGACACCTGTCCCCGTGGGAAGAGAGGCAGGAGAGGAGGAGCAGGAGAGTGAGAACAAAATGTCACATCTACTGGCTTTATCCGTTTCCCTCCTGCTCCCAACCCCCCACATTCTCACACAAAGGATGCAGTTTCTCCTTTCAAAGTCCTCACTAGACCCACCATCGTAGACAAAGTCAGAGGTGTGCTTTAGTAATTTCCGAGGAGAGAGAGGTGCTGAGCTGACTGTATACCCAACGTATCCAGGTGAGCTCCAGGACCGTGTGCGTGCACAGGCCACAGTGAGGCACGCAGGTCTTGGCAGCAGCTGGAAGCTGGAAGTGTCCCCAGGGCATGTGCTCTCTTCCCTGTCCACCACAGCTCCCTCCCCGCACCATCCATCCTAATTCCATTCTCTTTACCTACTGCATGACACCCGGGCTTCAGCCAGTGGTGCCCAAAGCTGTCATTTGGTTGTTGTCACCAACCTGAGGCTGCTGCCGCCACTGACATGGAATCATGGAGACAGTAATTCGAAGTGGTGTTCATAAGGTAACAAGGATGGGGAGAAGCCAAAGAAACACATGCACACACACAAACCTGCGTACGCATACACCTGCGCACGCGCTCGAGGGCACACACCCACACCCACACCCACACCAGCAGAGACACTAAACAGTAACGGCTGGGGACAATACCAGGTTCATCATCTCAGAGCTGAGGGAAGCCTGCTCAGGTGACCCGAATTGGAAAGGATTCAAATTACAGCAGGCAGGAAGTTTTAGAACACTGTTCTTTTCCCAACCCCAAGAGGAATCCAGACAGCAGTAGGATGTCTCCCTCCTGCAGAGGCATGAAAACATGTTCTTTTGCATCTTTACAGTCTTTACCAGGCATCCTTTTACCAGTAAAAATGACATGGATTGTGATAGCTGTTTGTGCTACCAGCTGGGGATGAGGCTTCACTGGCAGAATGTGAGGCTTCAGGATTCCATCGCCACACCCACACTGACAAAATAACCCCCCCACCCAAGACCTTCCCCCACACATCAAAACCTATCCAACAACTACCAACAAAACCTGTTTTTAGTAACACAAAAGATAGCAAGAGGTGTGTGGCCAGACTAAGAAACCACAGACCCCAAGATAGCAGATCAGAGTGGGGCTCTGTGCTCTGATCCCAGTGCCCGGCCAACCAACCATGACCAAGTGAGTAGAAACTAGTTTGGACTGTCTCGTTCAGTGGGGCTTCTGTCCTGAGGCTTGAGAGTCAGGGTTAGCCCACTCAAGGTTCGGCTCAAGCTGTGCTAGCCAACTTGGCTGTCCAGTATTGGTGTTATTGTTTGACAAATGAAGGATGCAGTTCTGCTGGAGAAGATGTCACGTGGCCAAATAAACAGGCTTTTGTGAACAGCCCCCCCCCCCCAGCAGAGACACCATAAGCAGCAGTGGACACTCCTATGGGCACTGAGATACATGTCGTTTATGGAAGTAGAGTGGGATTCGTATTCTAGTCTCCCAGACCAGGAACTTAATGCCACTACCACAGCTGATCAAAGACTGAACAAGAAGACAGGGTCATCCCATGCCCATAGATATGTCAGGTGTCCTTGTCTCTGAGAGCTGGGGACAGGCTTCAAAGCCTTGTTTGGGGCCCTTGTCATTGACTCTTACGCAAGTTTTGTCTGGATTCTTAAGAGGAAGGACTCAGGTGGTTGAGGCATGTGACTGGTCCCAAAGAAAGAGTGCTGCTGTATAACAAAGACCACATCCCTCATCCTGACATTCAAAGGAGCCCATGACAGGTCCCTTTACCTCTCCTTAGTTCTTGTGGCACTTGGGAACCTATGGGAAAAACACAACTTTAATCCAGCACTTTGCATGGGGTATCCCTGTGCAGAAGGACAAACCTCTCTGCCCATGAAGGCAGAAGAAAACACCCATGTGGTAGGTCTGACACCCACCATGAAGAACTGCAGGGAGGTGGGCCAAGGGGTCAGTGACTAATAACCAGGAGTCAGGGGTCAGAGAATATATTTCTCTGATCCTTAATTCTCTTTTCATGTTAAAATAGTAGCAATTAGGGTCTGATGGCTCACTCAGCGGTTAAGAGCACTTGCTGCTCTTGTAGAGAACATGGGTCCATTTCCAAGTACCCACACAGCAACTACCTGTAACTTTAATTCCAGGGGACCTGATGCCCTCTTTTAGTATCCACAAACATACTGTACACATGCATGCATATATATATATATACACACATACATACATACATACATACATACATACATACATACATACATACAAAATAAAAAGTAAAAATTAAAAATATTAGCAAGTAGTATTTTAGAAACCTGCTATATTCCAAAAGCAACCTTTTTTTTTTCTTTCCTAATGGTAATGAAATCTTCATATCGTATTTCCCTGGGTGTATTTTTAATGGATAGTGGAGCTGCAACTGAGTAAAATACTGTGGCTATTAATATTCTGATTTCCGAAACTAAAATTAAGTAAACCGTGTTCTGCGTGACTTAAAAAGACATGCTGTTTGGTCCCCTGTCTAACAGCAGTAGGTCACTTAGTTGGCTCTCTGTTTCCAAAGGCATTTAATTGTACCTAACATTTTCCTGAGTAGTTTTGGGCCTTTGTGTTAATCTTCTCACTTACCCATCAAATGCAAGGCCTGGGGGTAGGGCGTGTATGTGTCACTTTTCTGGAAATGAATGGCCACACCCATTTGGGTATACTGCAGTCTAGCTTACTAATCAACTTGAACTCTCCCCCATTGTTTCCCATTCTCCTGATAGTTTGCAGTTGGGGGGGGGTGTTATAGCCCATCCTTCGTCCACAGGAAATGTTGAAAACTGAAAACTAACTGGAAAAAGTCTAACCCTTTAAAAGAGAAAATCCATCCCTGCCAAGAAAAGGTTGCTCGTTGCAGACAACATCAGACATTTAAGTGAGATTTGTTACATGTCAGGTGCATAAGCATTCCCGGAGGACTTAATGGTGTTTTCCAGGGGAAGTTGGCCATGGGCCTCCTTTCTTAGGCTCACACTCAGCTCCTGACCACTGACACTTGCTATCCACAGAGGAGCTGCATAATGCAACCCAAAGAAGCACAAATAACTCACAGACAGCAAATGCCAGGAAAGCCACATCCAGAAGTTGCCATCCCAAGGCTGTTCCTACAGCTGAAGCTTTTCCAACCAGGTCCCGTGACAGGGGCTGACTTGTTCTTGCAAAGCCCAGCTGGATTCAAAGTGGGGCCTCACAGCTGCCCCGGGTTCCACACATCCTGTAAGAGTGACTGTGGAAGTTCTTGTGCCAACACCACAGTGATGATATGAACAGGCTGTCAAGAATTTTGTTCCAAGCGTAAATTAAAGGTCCACAGAAAACAAAACAATGCATCACGAAGCAGCAGATTGTCTATGACATATCGTTTCAGCAACATCCATTCCAATGTAAAAAAATCAGCCTTTCATGCCGCTATTATATTTTGGTTTTGGGGGGGGGTTATTGAATATTAATTTAGAGACACATACAGACACATCATGTTTTTATTAAGGTTTGTCTTTATGAGTATTCTTAGTGCTTGCATTAAAGGGTCCCAGCATTAAAGGTTGAGAACCGCTGCCCCACTGTCCCCCCTTCTATGAAGGGCATGCCCATATACATGTTCATGCATGTGGACATAACTGGCCTCTGTATTTGCAGGCTCCACATTCTCAGGTTTGAGCTACTATAGACAGAAAATATCTGAAGGCCACTTCCACCTGTACTGAGTACACACAGACTTTTATTATTTTTTTTCACAACCCTCAGAACTGTAAAACAGGCGAGCATTGACACCCTAGTGGAAGTACCCTGGAGCCAATTAGTGTCCAGAATGGGGTGGGGGTAGGGCATGGCTGAGAGGTGGCTCAGAAGTTAAGAACATGGATTGCTCTTCCAGAGGACTCGAGCTTGATTCTAGAAACCACATCAGGAGACTCACAACCACCTGTAACTCCAGCTCTCAAAGGATCTGAGGCACCCGCACTCACTTGCACATAGCTACACATAAGCAGAAATAAATCCATTTGAAAATGTCCAAGATGAAAGTGTAAAGGGCCCCTTATTTAAGAAGCAGGGTTATTATGAAGTTTAGTGTCTGCGTGAGAGAGTCTACAGTGAGCATCCTGCCAGTATAGCTAGACAACCACCCACCTCAGGATATGTCAAGTTACACACACACACACACACACACAGAGAGAGAGAGAGAGAGAGACATTAGGATACAACAAAACCATGATTAGATACTGTAGAAGTATTCATTAATTTCCTTCCATGAAAGGTATATCTGCTGCTGGTTAAACATTCGGGTGGGAGAACAGTGCTGTTGGCCATGCTGAATTCTGAAATGTGAGAGTGACAAAAAACTTTGTAGTTAGCCTTGTGTTCTGCTGAGGACCCAAGAGGCATCTCATGGGGATCACATCTGCACTCCAAGGAGACCCAACACCTATTCTAGCAGAGCCGCTGACTCAAAGCCTCTTGTTACTATGGCCGATTTCTCTCCTCATGCTGAGCCCAAACAGACAAAGATGAGCTCACAGGGCTTCCTTTTTCATGGGTTCACTGAAACCATGTGTGAGCTGCACCCCTGAGTTGTTCCACAGGTGTCACATGATCCCTGTGCTATCTGTACCCTGCATGCTCCAGATGAATACACCGGGCGAGACCGCCTTTCTCCAGACTTCTATGATGAGTCCGAAACTGACCCTGGTGCTGAGGAGCTCCCGGCCCGCATCTTTGTAGCTCTGTTTGACTACGACCCACTCACCATGTCCCCAAATCCTGACGCTGCAGAGGAGGAGCTTCCCTTCAAAGAAGGACAGATCATCAAGGTAGTGATGGCTGCGGTGCCGTGGATTGGGGGCAAAGACTGGCAGTGGAGATAGAGCGGTGCTCATGCAAGTGTGGACAGCAGTAGCCCTTTGACCTCAAGGGCTGCTAGAGGAGGTGGCTCAGGGCTGTGAAAGCCTTGAACACAGGACAGGCATTGCATTTACTTCACCTAGGAAAGGGGGCACTGCCTTCACCTGTCTGCTTTATAGGATTGTGCATGCCTACACACCTGTGTGCCTAAGTAAGGCCTGTGTACTACATGCTCAGTCAGAGCCTGTGCTTACAGACCCTGAATCTGAAGAGCATTCGTTTCAGTGTATGACGCCTGAACCTCAAGGAGGTATACCAAAAAAGGGGAGGGAAGAGGAGGGGAGAAGCCATGGTCAGATGCCAACAGGCCTATGACTAATGCAGGTGACAGGTGGGGTTTGGAAAGTGTGTTCTACGCAGTTTTGACTTCAGGTGACTCTGCTGTCAGTGTAGCTGAGTCGGCCTATCAGAATGCTCTGATTTCCCCTGTAACTCCAGGTATATGGAGACAAAGACGCAGATGGCTTCTACCGTGGGGAGACCTGTGCCCGGCTTGGCCTCATTCCCTGTAACATGGTCTCTGAGATCCATGCGGATGATGAAGAGATGATGGACCAGCTGCTGAGACAAGGCTTCCTCCCTCTAAATACACCTGTGGAGAAAATAGGTAAGGGTGGTCCCTCATGCTTGGCTGCATTTGCACTTTGCAGCAGACCGTAGCAAGGAGCAGCTGCCGCCCCAAGAAGTGCAGGCTGCACAGCACCTCTGAGTGCCCAGTTCTCTGGAGAATTTGCTATCAAGGTTGGATAAAACACACTCTGCAGCCAATACTGCAATACACCCATGTGCTTCAGGAACATTCTTGCACCCTTGTATTTGTGCAAAGGCGGGCAAAATACAACTAAAAGTCTTTGCTTCTTATTCTAGTTTGCTTTCTGTTATGATAAGACAGTCTGACCAAAACCAACCTGAGGAGAAAAGGGTTTACTTCACCTTATGTAAGTCCGTCATTGAGAGAAGCAGGAACTAAGGCACAGATCATGATGAGCGCTGATTACTGGCTTTTTTTTAGCCTGCTTTCTTTATAACCTAGAGCCACCTGTTCAGGGGTGGCACTGGCCACCTAGGGATGTCCCCACCCCTACATTAGTCATCAATCAAAAAACAATGCCCCACAGGCTTGCTCACAGGCCAATCTGCTGGAGGCAGATCCCATGTCGATGTTTCCTCTCCACGGTGGATAGTTACATTAATAAAATGCCTTAGGTCTCTGGGGGTGGCGGATGGGAAGAAGACTAACAGGAAAACCAGTCAGCATTGCAACATGGACCCCTTTGCACAGGGCTACGGGGAACCTAGGCTCTGCTTCTTGGAGGGGAGGGCAGGAGGAGAGGGGAAGGCAGGAGTGGGCAGGAGGGGAGACCTGCCTTCTCTTCACTCAAGGGACTTTGGATTTGTAATTGGCTCAAGTCTGGAAATTGGTCAATGGACTATGATTCCCTATTACTATGATCTAATATAGCCTTTCTTTCATTTGTTCTAGAGGTTTTCTGCTTTTACAGATCAAACAATCTGAGCAGGCTTATCTATTTTGTTCATAGAAACACCAAGATTAATTAGCCTGTCTCTAAATCAGGCATCGGAGCTATTGTTTTGTTTGTGTTGTCCATAATGGTAACCGTGCTAACTTTGCCTTTGTCCGATGCTGCCATCTGGCCAACTCTGAGTGACTCAGAGGCAGCTGCCGCATCGAAAAGATCACACGCCTAGCATGTGTGATAACATGCAAAACTACCCCTGGAGCTCCTGTGCCCCTAGCAGCTGGCCCTAGCAGAGTCTCACTCTCTAGCAATTATTCACAGCTTTAGAAGCTAGGGAAGAGCCTTGTGAGTCTTATCAACTTCTGAATGTCCTTGTAATTGTAAGTTTCCTTAGCTTCCTGGCTCTTTAGAGTCTCCATCTTCTTATTAGGAAGTAGGTTTTCAATTCAAAGGAGAGCTGTGGCTCTTGCCCAGAACCTCATGGTACCTGCTAGGCTTTCCCAAGCCAAAACTGCCTGGTACCTCAGACCAGGCACTTGGACTCAGTTTGGAAGGAGTTCCTTTGTCTGAGGGAGCCCCCTTAGCATGGTGGACACAAGGGAGAACGTCACTGTGAAAGTGAACAGTCTAGGAAAAGACATGAGCTGAGACAGTCGGCCCAAGCTAGGGATGTTAGCAAGTTGTGCCCACCCTTTTGGGCACCTAGCAGGGTCACCGCTGATTTGGGAATATTCATGACTAGATCTTATGGATTTTCAGAGAGAAGCAGACGGAGCGGCCGGGGCCACTCCGTGCCCACACGAAGAATGGTAGCTCTCTACGACTATGACCCAAGGGAGAGCTCCCCGAATGTGGACGTTGAGGTACCAACCCAGAGTTCTTCCATGCTGACCCAGAACTGCTACTGGTGACTTCCTGGCTAAGCTTCTCATGGGCACCACACTTAGGCTATGTGCCTTTATGTCTTCCTCCTGAATGGTGCAGGGAGGGAGAGCCAATGGCCAGCCACCACAAGGCAAACGCAGCTCTACGTTTTCAGTTACCCATGGTCAGCTGAGGTCCAAGGATGCCAGCAGAAACCCAGAAATCATTGCTAAGTGGGCAAATGGCTGTTTTTAGCCACACTCACAAATTGCCCCACCCCATTCTACACAGCTGGGAGTCATTCTGACCTAGCGTATCACACAGGCTTGCCGCTGACAGTGCAAACATGCTCAGCCTTATTCCAGGGTGTGATCCACTTGCTCTATTGTGTTCTAAGCTCCTACTCATAGGGTGTCTAGTTTCCAACCTGTGTCATGGAGATGTATGCATAGAATACACCTGGCCTATGTGAAGCATGGTGCTCACTGGGTATGACTGAGGAGTTTGATGTCACAAGGACAGTTATAGCAGAAAATCCTCCAACTTTCCCAGCATAACTATTGGAAAAGCAACCTGTGATCCACACTTATTGGGCATGGCAATATGGACTCCCTTTTAGCAGAGAAATCAAAGTTACTTTGGCTGATGACCTTTCACATGCATATGAAAGATGAGCAAGGAGGGCTGGTGTCCTGGGGAACATGAGCCTGGAGCAGCTGGGCACCCCATGGTATGAAGGCAGAGCATGATCAGAAATAAGGAAAAAAATCTAAGAAATCAGGCTGAGGTCTTTTGCTTCCAGAGTTACCTGTCCCCAAACCAGATTGATCTGGATTCTTGACCACAGCTTTGCTGTGATGGATTATCAGCTGCCACCTGGTAAACTTTATCACTTCACTCTTGCATTTAGACACAGCTGTGCTAGTTCTCCTCCGCCAGCTTTGTGTTTCTACCTTCTGTTGTGCTCTATGGTCCATAGGGTATAAAGACAGTTGGAATTCTAGACACCGGCGCTGGTGTTTAACATTCTCTGCTGTCCCCACAATGGGACCCGACATTTAACAGATGGGTGTTGAGTTGGTGATGGGGTTGGGAGATTTTCTTGGTTCAGAAAGAGTGGTCCTCATTCTTTAGGGAATGTTCCCCCCTGTTCCAGGTATAGTTACCATGTGGCTGGATTTCCTGTGCATTACCAGGAGGTGGCGATGACCTTTAATCTACAGTGTTTCCCTCAGGCTGGGAACATACCCTGCCCCCCAGTCTGCTTCAAACAAACACCCCCATCCCTTTCCCTCCTCTCTAAGCAACCTATCCCCATCCATTGCCCTGCTCTGTATCCTGCATCATGACACAGTTGAAAGACAGGTTAATTCCCAAAGTGTAAGAACAACCCAGGGCCTTGTAGAATACCTACCATGTTGCAATATGCTCTTAGCTCTGTCTTCTGTCTTTGCAGGCTGAACTTCCATTTTGCACAGGAGACATTATTACTGTTTTTGGTGAAATCGATGAAGATGGATTTTATTATGTAAGTTTTTGGAACATCAAGAAATGCTGTTCATTTTGCAGGTCCCAACCCCTGGTTTGTGTATGCTTTCTCTCTCTCTCTCTCTCTCTCTCTCTCTCTCTCTCTCTCAACACATGAGCTGTGATATGACTATGTCATGTTCTGAAGCATTTGTCTGCTTGCTGCCTCTCTCAGCTGAGTTCTCTTTTGTATATAATGTAGAAATCTGGGGGCCAAAGTGACATGGCTGTAGCCCTGCTACTTGTAAGGCTGAGGCAGGATTGTAAGTTTAAGGAAAACTGGGCTATAGAGTTAGACCCTGTTCAGAAACAGAAAAGAGACACAGGGCAGGGAGGAAGCAATGGAAGAAAAGGAGAGAGATGGTGGGAGGGAGGGATGGAGGAATGAAGAACGAGAAAAAAGAAAAGGAGGGAGGAAGGGAAGGAAGCCTGCACTATGGTCTCTCATTGCTCTCTACTAATTACAGTATTTTTTGTGTCTACAATCTGTAGACAAAGCAAACACAAAATTGCAACCGTCCAAACATTTACAAAAACAATTTGATTTTCTAGGTTATTTATGGCCTGGGTGGTGGGTTTTCTTTCATGGAGAATAGGAAGTATAAACAAAACAAACAGGTGGACCAGCCTGGCTTCCCAGCTCCCACCACCCACAGCCAGACACTAGAGAGTCACTCTCCCTGCTCATTCATTGCCTGTATCAGCCATGGCACCTCCCATGCAGATAGTTCTACAGCTCTCTAATGTTTTCTGGGCAATAAGGGAGGCCAGACACAGGGTGGGATTAACTTCCTGCTTCTGTAATTGGATGTCCTCTGCATGCCTCCCACCTCCTGTAGCCACTCTCTGTGGCTGCTCCCCATGACCATCCATCTATGGGCCCCTGAACACAATTGGGAGTCTTGCTGCTCCATGTCCCAGAGGCCCCTTCCCCACAGCCTCAGGCATGTAGGTTGTCAGAGCTCTGGTCCTCCGAGCTGCCAAGATTTCACAGCAGCTTGTGGTGGGATAGCCACAACCGCTTGTAGGTTTCCGTGCGATAGCCACACCTTCTTTCACAGAATGGCAATGTCTTCCACGGTCTGCTCTTTACCTTTTTGCTTTGAGTACAGTTTTAGTCTATGAATTTGAATCAGGTCACAGTTCACTGTCTGTTCATGGCTCATCACACTGATGAAAACAGCTACTCTTATTTCTTCAGTTCTGAGCTTATTTCTCACATGTGAACATGTGGCTATGTTTACTTTTTTTTTTTTTTTTTTTGAGTTAGAAGATTACAAAGATCATTTCTAAAAGAACCCATCCTGGGGCTAGAGAGCTAGCTCAGAGCTTAACAACCTTGCTTCTCTTGCAGAGGACCCACATTTGATTCCCAGCACCCATGCTCAGTGGCTTACAAAAGTCTATAACTCCAGCTCCCTCTTCTAGCCTCCTCAATTGACACTGCACACATGTAGCATATATTCTCTCTCTCTCTCTCTCTCTCTCTCACACACACACACACATGCACAAATGGAAATAAAAATACTTTTTAAAGAAAGCTGCTCTACATTGTATACACTAAATCCCACTTGCATGGAGGATTGCATCGACTGTAGTTCTTGACTCTGCTCTTTCCATCTCTTTGTTCTATACTGTATTTTATAATATATGCAGGGGAATAAATTCATAGTGAGCCTTGCCCCTACCACACAGCCTTAGCACTCTGCTTAGAGAAAGCCTATGTCATATTTAGGTTAGGCTCAGGGAAAACTCTACCTGTCATCTAGCAAAAGACAAAGAAATTTATTCTTGTTTTTTTTTTTTTTTTTTAATATAGTCTTTAAATCATTCTTAAGAATGCATGGATCTTAAGGTTATTCTCTACCTCAGGCTTTAGTTCACTTTTTCGTTTTGAGATATGGTCTCTCTATACTGTTTAGGTTGGCCTTGTACTTGCCCCAGCCTCCTGAGTGGCTGAGTCACAGCCCATGCCACTAGGCCTGGCTGTAGATGACTGTCATTGGCTGCACAGAATCCATCTTGGGAATGTGTGTGTCCTCCATGAACTACTGTCCTGAAGTGTGTTTGTATCTGCTGTCATCAGCCGATTCTCTAGAGTGGTGGCTGTTTGTCTCCGATGTTTATGCCCGTCATCTCCATTTGCGATCTTACTGTCATAACAATGTTGAATGACTCACCTGGAGTGGCCAGCCTGTTACTCGCCACAGAAGTCAGTAGCACGCTTCTATGTCACACCTGTCTACACAGGGAAGACCTCCATCTTCTTGATAAACAGGGCTGTCCTGGACTCACCTTATAGACCAGGTTGGTCTTGAACTTAAGAGATCCACCTGCCTCTGCCTCCTGAGTATTGGAATTACAGGCGTGTACCACTGTGCCCAGCTTTCCCGTAAACTTTATTTAATTTTTTATTATTAACTTATTGACATAAAATGTAGGTTCATATATGAATATGTGCTTAAGCACATATATATGTATATATGTGTGTGTGTGTGTGTGTGTGTGTGTGTGTGTGTGTGTACACACATATATACTGAATGGGCTTGTTTCCCTGATTTCTTTCTCATTATACACTTCATGACCACCTAGGAAAGCTACTATAATTTTTGTATTTTAATTTGCATTCTGCAAATCTTCTGCTGGTGATAATCAACTGTAGAGAGTTTCCTGTTAGAGTCCTGGGGTCTTTTGCATGGAATCATGACATCTACAAACAGAGATATTCTGACCTCTTCCTCACTTGTTCAATACCTTTGTTTCTCTTATTGCTCTAGCTAAGGCTTTCAACACCATATGGAATGGAGAAATGGATATGCTTGCCTTGTTACTGATTTTTTTTAAATTTTAACATTTTTATATTAATTACAGTTTATTTGCATTGTATCCCAGCTGTAGTCCCCTCCCTCATTCCCTCCACATCCCACCTTCCCTCCCTCTTCTCCTCCCAAACCCCCCTCCAAGTCCACTGATAGGGAAGGTCCTCCTCCCCTTCCATCTGACCCTAGCCTGTCAGGTCTCATCAGGACTGGCTGCATTGTCCTCCTCTGTGGCCTGACAAGGCTGTTCCACCCTCAGGGAGAGGTGGTCAAAGAGCCAGCCACAGAGACTGTCAGAGACAGTCCCTGTTCCCATTACTAGGGAACTCACTTGGATACTGGGCTGCCATGTACTACATCTGAGCAGGGGTTCTAGGTAATATCCATGAATGGTCCTTGGTTGGAGTATCAGTCTCAGAAAAGACCCCTGTGCCCAGATATTTTGGTTCTGTTGCTCTCCTTGTGGAGCTCCTGCCCTCTCCAGGTCTTACTAACTCTCCCTTCTTTCATAAGATTTCCTGCACTCAGCCCAAAGTTTGGTTATGAGTCTCAGCATCTGCTTTGATACACTGCTGGGTAGAGTCTTTCAGAGGCCCTTTGTGGTAGGCTCCTGTCCTGTTTCCTGTTTTCTCCTTTCTTGTTCCTGATTTTAATGAAAATACTTCAAAGTTTTTGCCATTTAATATAATGCTGTAGGTTTGTTATGTATAGCTCTTATTATGTTGAGACATATTTTGAGTGTCTTCGGGACACTCATTGTTGAAAGCTTTTTCTTTATATATCTATTGCGATGACAATGTGATTTCTGTCCTTGACAGCATATACTCAATGTAACAGTGTTTTTGATTTACATATATTGAACAGTCCCTGGAACAGTCTCTGGAACAAACCCAACTAGATCATACTCAGTGATCTTTTTGTTTTGTTAACCCATTGACCATGAACTATATGTATATGTATATGTATATGTATATGTATATGTATATGTATATGTATATGTATTTGTATTTGTATATGTGTATATGCACGTATACATACATGCATATATCCTGAATGGGCTTGTTCTTCTGATTTGTTTCTTAATACATTCCTTATCAGTGTGGGAAAGGGCTCTTGGATTAATTTTGCAAATATTTTGTTGAGAATTTAAGCATCTGTATTCAGCAGGGAAATTGGTCTACAATTTTCCTATTTCTTGAGTATTTGCCTGCTTTTGGTATCTCTGTCATACTGGCTTCATTAAAAGGACTTGGTAATGTTCCTTTTCTATTTTATGGAATACTTTGTGAAACATTGGTCTTACTCTGCTCTGAAGGTCTGGTAAAATTCACCAGTGAGTCCAAATAGGCCTGAACTTTTTCTTTTCTTCTTTTTTTTAATTTCAGGAGATTTTTAATCACTGTTTTAGTCTCGCTGTTATATATCAAATTGTGTATTTCATCTTATTTTAGTGGGTTATAATATGTCTAGAAATTCGATCTTTCAGTTTATTGGAACATATGGTTTTTAAAGTAATAATGATTTTTCTAAAGCTTGTTGGTATCTGTTGTAATGGCTTCCTTTTCATCTCTAATTTGGGTTTTTCCTCTCTTTCTGTTGGTTAGTTTGACTAAGGGAATCTTGCTTCCCTCTTTGAAAAATCAGCTCTCTGCCCATTGATTTTTTTATATTTTTTCTATTTCATTAATTGCTACCCTGATCTAATTCTTTCCATTTGCAGATTTGACATGTTTTCAGGTGTCTTGCTAGGCTGTTTACTCAAGATCTGATTGCTTGATGTGTAGGCATATATGTATTTATAAACTTCCCTACAAGGACTGCTTTTGTTGTATCCCAGAAGTGTTGGTACATTATGTTTTTATTTTCATTTGATCATAGTTATGTTTTTATTCCATTTTGACGTTTCTGTTCATCATTCAGTTGTGTGTTGTTTAATATTCGTGGGTTTGTGTATGCTTGAGAGTTCATCTTGCTGTGCACCTGTAGTCTTATTCCACTGTGATCATCAGAGATGATACAAGGAATTATTTTAGTTTTCCTGTGTTTGTTGTGACATACTTTCTTTTTTAAAGAAAGTTCCATGGGCTTCTGAGAACAGTAAGTATTCTACAGTGGTTGGATGGAATGTTCTGTAGGTGTCAATTAAGTCTATTTGATCTATGATGTCATTTAGTTCAGATGTTTTTCTGTCAGAATGACTGGTCACCCACTATTATCGTGCTGGGTTACTCTATGCCATCTTAGCAGCACTTGTGTTCAGACATATGTGTTTAGAATGGTGATGTCCTCTTGAGAGATTGCTCCCTTGATCAGTATGAAGTCACCTTCACTATTTTTTCTCCCTCATCTGGTTTGACATCTATTTTGTCAGATGTTAGAGCACCAATAGCTGCTTGTGTTCTAGGACCATTTTATTGGACCATCCTTTTCATCCTCCACCCTAAGGCAATGTTGGCCTTTTATGATGAGGTGATTTTTAGGGGGTGCGGGAACAAAAAAGATGCTTCATTTGTCATTGGGTTTTGGGGAATTGAGACTATTAAAATTCTGTTATTATTGAAAGTTGTGTATTTATTCCTGCCATTTTGCTGATTTTTGGAATATTTGTTTCTGAGACAGGGTCTCTCTGTGTAGCCTTGGCTGTCCTGGAACTCACTCTATAGAACAGGCTGGCCTTGAACTCAAGAGATCCACCTGCCTCTGCCTCCTGAGTGCTGGGATTAAAGTGTTTGCCACCGCAGCCCAGCTGGCCATCCCGGTTTTCAAGCATCAATCGCCCAGTCTGTTGTTACTCTGATGAGCCTGCCTTTGTGATGTGGCATTTCTCTCAACACTTTTTTTTTTAAATTTATTTAATTTTGTTTTATGTGCATTTGTATAAGGGTGTCAAGAGTTCTTGGAACTGGAGTTACAGACAGTTGTGAGCTGCCGTGTGGGTGCTGAGAATTGAATCCAGGACCTTTGGAAGAGCAGACAGTGCTCTTAACCACTGAGCCATCTCTCCAGCCCCACGCTCTTGACACTCTTAATATACTGTTTTGTTCCGTATGTTTAGTGTTTTGATTAAAACATAATGAGAAGTTCTTCACTGATCTGTGTGGTTTGGTCAGGCCCCTCTTCCTAACTCTGAAGAGCTGTCAGTCTTGAAAATGTGACTTTAGAATCAGATTCTCTTCCTGCTATGCCTATAAACCCATATATTTGGTCTCTTTAGTGTCACTTATATCGTAGGATTAGATTGTATACCTCAGTATTTTATCATTGTCCTAGCTGGATCATTTTGTTTCTTCCATCGTGTCTTCAGGCTCAGATATTCTGTATGCTCCTTGATCTTGAAAGTTACTGGGACTTTCCACAGAGTTTGTTTTTATTTTCTATGTGTTGTCATTTCCAGTACTTCAGACTAGGTTTTCTTCAGCATTTCTCTTTGTTGAATTCCTCTTTCACACCATCGATCACACCTTCCTTTTTCCTTCAGTTATGTTTTGAACATCCTTATGACCATTATATTGAGTTCTGTGTCTAGGATTTCATTCAACTTGTTCAACTTGTTGAGGCATTGCTTCAGGATTAGTCATTTCTGGAGGGATTCCGTGTCTAGTTTTTCTTGTTTCTTATATTACTGTGATGGGATTTATGTGTCTGATATTATTTGTTGCTTGGTTCTTAAAAATTTGCTGTTTTCTTTCAGTTGCTGTATTTTTAACATTCAAGATTAGTAGAGTTGAGTAGCTCATAAAAAGAACTTCTGAGTCCAGGAGCTCTGAGTGCCTTGGTAAGCTCCGCAATTATTCCCAGCTGGCACACTGACTAGGAGGACCACTACAGCTACTGGGTATTACTCTCCAGCTAACAACAGGGACCCTTTAGACTTCAACAACTGTTGGAAGATAACCAAGGACAGTATGAAGTGCACCTGGGTTCATTTAATGAGATTTAGAGTGGGAGAGAAGTATAGTGGGAAGGAAAAGGATTAACTATTAAATTGACTTTGAAAAATATTAATGAGATTGGTAAAGTAACTAAAGGACGAAGTGGACATATTGTCAGCGTTCACAGATTTTAAAGAGTGTTAAATCTATGGAAGGTTATATTTAAGAAGCAAAAAGAGGAGAGAAGAAAAGATGTAGGAAGGAGAGCATATAAGATATGGCTGGGGAGTATAGTTAAAATTATAGTAAACTGGGTGGGGTATATAAACATCTTCACCGTGAGCAGTGTACAAACAAGAGCAAAGGCACATATATGCGTATATAAGGGTAGAAATTATGGAAAATAACAGACAGAATACTTACAGTATGACCTGTTGGCATGCTTATGCCAAGTTGAAAGGTGAAGTTCTCAGAACTCCCTGGCTCTAGAAGGATCCATGATGCTGTGTAGGAGGACCAGCAGGAGCCACTGATCTCTGTATACTCGTGTGCCTGGTGTGTGTAGGATTCTTTTGAGCCCTTGCACCCAATGAGGCCTCTTCTGTTCCTGTGGGTTGGGTATATTCAAGGAGCAGCTTTTCTCTTGTCGTGTGAGCTACTCTGTCCAGGGCAGCTTGATTGGCAGGCAGGCTGGTGTGGGGAGGGATCGCCCCTGGCTTAGCAAAAATCAACAAGACCTCATCTCTTCTTTATATAGAGAACTAGCTTTTTTCTTTAATTGGGTTTTGGTGGTGAGACTTCCAGCCTAGTGGCTTACTCAGAAATTCTTAGAGAATAATCATTTTTACAGAAGTGGGTTCAATTTGCCATGCCGAAGACATGCCAGAAAGGGGTTTTCTTAAGTCTGACTATTCCATGGCATACGTCATCTTCTGGTAATCCATTCATCTGGTAGTGGGAATTTTGGTTGCATTTGCCTTGTGAATGTGGCAGATGATGCAGGCATAAAGATTGTATGTATGGTTCTCCGAGACCAGACTCTGCAGTTTTGGTACACGCCTGGAGGTGGAGCTGTGGACCACCTTGTAGCTCTCTGTCTGGAGTTTCTCGAGGACCTGCCACACCATGATCCCCAGTAGCTACCCCACTGCATTTCCTCCAGTGTGATGTGAGGGTCCAGTCTCTTTCCACATCTTCACCAATATTTGTTTTCTGGGTTGGAAGGGCTCCAGGGAAGTTCCTGACCGTGCTCATTCTGATGGTGGAAGAATCATGTTTTGTTTTGTTTTGTTTTTTTGAATCATGTATTTTTTTAACTTTTTTTTTTTATTTACTTGGGGGAGACAGTAGGTACACGTGAAACTTGGAGTTAGTTCTCTCCCTCCACCAAGTGGGCTCAAGGGGTTGAACAACTGGTCTATCTATATAGTTTAATCTGTGTTTGACCTGTGTGTAGTGGTACTGTGATCTTCCCTACTTTTTTTTTTTTTGGCCATTTGGTTATTTGGAGAAATGTCCATTTAAATGTCTTTTGTTATGTGGCTGTTGTTCTTTACATATTCTGGTTAATAACCCCCAGCAAAAAAAAAAAAAAAAAGGGGCATTGTAACTATTCATCCCTTCCTCAGGTCCATCACTATGCTTTTGGTTGTGGACTGTAATGCTTGTAAGATTTTTATTTGATGAGGTAGGCTCACCATCAATGAAGAGACCCAACTCCATGCTGTCAGGACCAACCGGGTTTTTTGTGCCATGTTTCTGAGGACGGTGATGTTTTGACCAGGATTGTCTCCAACCTCCTGGGCTCAAACACTCCTTTTCTACTGAAGTCTCCCAAGTAGCTGGGACTTAAAGGCATGAGGCACTATTCTGCCCATGGCCAGCCAACTTTGAACTTGCAGGCAGTGTTGGGAGCCCTGGGGATGGAGTGTTGTGGCTGCTAGGACACTACACTCCCAGACTTCCACCTTTCCTCGGCATGTGTGCAGGTTTGGATGAACACAGCCTCAAGGTTCTTCTACCCTGAAGCAGAGGTGTGTGGGGGCGAACACTCTCCTCTCCCCCTTGTCGGCTAAACTTCTACGGTAATGACATGTTCATATGTAAGAAAGAAACTGCAGCATTGCTGGCACAGCAGGTCTGACCTTCTTTGCACTTTTGAACCCTTGTCTCCCAGTTCTACAAGGAGTGACACTGGCTGGGGTCGTTGCTGTCACAGCTAGGCTAGCATGCTGCCA
The DNA here is from genome assembly GCF_907164565.1 of Psammomys obesus. Classification (NCBI taxonomy): domain Eukaryota; kingdom Metazoa; phylum Chordata; class Mammalia; order Rodentia; family Muridae; genus Psammomys; species Psammomys obesus. Next base: position 16,853,744 of record NW_026590062.1, on the reverse strand, counting down.
TTGTCTTATACCCTTAGCCATTTTTACCTTGATACAGGATCTCACCAAGTGTCCAAGGCTGGCCTTGAACTCTGTCAGTAGCCCAAACTGGCTCAATAGAATGCAAATACCAGGTCAAGTGTTTCACCATACTCCAGCCCTAGAGACCTTGGGCTTGGAAACCAAGGAGTGGCTCCAAGCAGAGTTGGATCTTTAGGACCTACTCCCCACTTCTAAACAAGAGCTGTACTTGATGGGCCAGATCAAGACCTGGATGGGTCTGAAGTTCCCACTTCTCAGGAGGCTGGGCAGGAGGGCTGTGAGTTCAAGGCTGGCTGGGAAACTTAGTGAAGAGAGGGCTGGGGATATAAGTCAGCAGTAAAGCATGTGCCTGGCATGTGCAAGGTTCCAGATTCATACCTTGTACATGACTAGGCTTGCTCTTATAATCCAGGCCCTTTGGGAGTACTTATACAGCATTCCTTTAAGTTCTGCCACTTCTAGCCAGAACCAACTGCTCACATCTGTCCTCTTAAGCAGAGTGTCCTTCTGAGAGAAATAGGCTCTGGAAAAAGTGGCTCCTTTGACCCTCCCCCAACCCTGTGATTACAGGGAGAGCTGAATGGGCAGAAAGGCCTTGTGCCTTCCAACTTTCTGGAAGAAGTGCCTGATGATGTGGAGGTCCACCTTTCCGATGCTCCGCCCCACTACTCCCATGACCCACCCATGCGCTCCAAGGCCAAAAGGGTAAGCCACCCCCCTTAGCCTGCCTGCCTGCCTCCCTCTCTCCCTCTGCGGTCTGGCGCAATCTTTGCATTGCTGCTTTCATGAGTTGGGCCCCACCAGCATCTGCCCCCGATTTTTTTCTCTGTCCTTCTTTGGACATTGTGCCTGAAAATGCTTAGCTCCAACCTATAAGTTGGTGTCCCACAGAAAGACCTTTTGGTGTCAGTCTGCCTGACCCCAAGGCCTTCCCTGGCCTCCACAATAGGTGCACAGTTCAGCCGACAGAGAGTGAGGTTCGGGGACCCAGGTGCCACTGGCCTCCCACTTAGGGCTCTAGCTGGCAGGGCTTACGTAGTGTAGCACGCCTGCCCGAGACTGCATTCTCTTGAGTGTCTCATCTTTACGTTTCACCATCACTGCGAGTTCTTATCTGTTGTATTTTACGTATATGTTTTTATCTCTTCGCTCATCTGCTTGGACATAGAAGAAGAGTGTTCATTTCACACCCTAATCAGGCATGTAGCCTTCACGTAAGTGAGCAACCGAAGACACCTTAGAGAGATACCGACTTAAGCTACCCTAAGCGGACAGCGCGGTAGTCTTAAGACTTCAATGTGGGCTTAAAGAGAGAGAGAGAGAGAGAGAAAAGAAAAGAAATATGTCTCAAAAACCCATTGGACCTAAAGTATTAGGCTATCTCACCTGATATCAGTTGCCTGGCAACTGGATTCATAGTGAAACAAATCGTCTTGAACAATCATTTTTTTAAAATATGTCCATTGAGAATATGGGCAAGGCCAACCTTGGGAACATATTTCTTCAAGCTGTTTGTTTACACAGAGTGCGCCAGTGTGTACTCACAGGGGAAGCTGCCTATTGCATTGTCAGCCACCCTCGGTAAAAGCACAACCCCGGATCCATGTGTTTACTGTACCAAGTTTGACTTCTGATAATAGCCAAGACAAAACTTTAATCCCAGATCAAGCCCTTCGGGGTGGCTTTGGCTCTGGGTTTGCCAAAGCTGGCCAGAACACCCAGCTGCAGCCCCTTGGCCTTAGGAGCAGGTGTTTCCTTCTGCTCAGAGCACGGTTCAGATCTCATGGAGGTTCGAGAAAGGTGCTGGCACACCAATGCAATACTGTCTCCCGACGTGGCAGCTCCCATGACTGCACTAGCTGGCCCCATGGTATCTTCAGGTGTGCTTTGGGTGTGCCCTAGGTGTTCTCCATTAGAGTTAGACCTTGATTTTAAATCCAAGCAAGCTTAGGCCCCCTTGCTTTGTATGGTATGCCCGCTGGGTGCCCAGCTCTCACTTGCCAAGTTTTGCTTTGGCGAGTGTATAGTGATCCAGAGGCCTGGCGATTACTGGACATGCTCAGGTGTGTGCCGAGCTGCAGAATGATGTGAAATTGGCACTCAGTGTCCCTGAATCAAATTCCACCCTTTCGAAGCACTGTTGGCCAAAACCCACCAATGCTCTGTGCTTCGGAAAGCATGTACTCCTCTATTTGGAAATGGTGAGAGTGTTCAAGAAGGGCCTTTGAGCTTCCTTAGATTACAATTAAGGTTCATTTCAGTTTTTTTTTCTTTCAAACAGTGTGCCATCCCCAAAGTTTCTGTAGGATTCTAACTGACCCAAGGGCTCACTCCAACATGGCAGGGTCTCTATCTATCCCACCCAGTTCACAATCCATCCAAATTCCCATTGAGAGCTTTTGCTTTACAATGACGATTGATGGGCACTTGGCCATCTGCCTATCCATCTGATTGACAATAACTTCCCCTGCTTTTAGTCTGAATTTTCAGAGTAAATTATGACCTGGCTTTCTTTGCTAAAGCGATGGCCAAGACAAAGACAGCGAAAGCCCAATCGAGGCCAGTTTCTCTCTCTCTGAGGGGCCTCGGGAGTGGGCATGTGCTTCTCATGGCATACTTAAACATTGAAAGAAGAAACGAACCACTCACCCTTTCCCCTGGCTGGCGGGAGACGGGGCAGTACGTGTTACCGAGTGAATTGTTGGCGCTGACACACTCAATAAAACTGTCGCAATGTACCTACTAGGTTCCTCCCGAGGGTTCAGGGACAGCAAGGAGAGCTCCATCCCCCACAGCCCATCTCCATTCGGGGTCACCTACGTCATCTATGGGTTCTGGTAGTCCTGGGAGAGGCAGGGAAATGTCCTCGAAAAAGAAAAAAGGGCTGCTCTCCAGAGGCAAGAAACTGCTGAAAAGGCTGGGCGCGGTGAAATGACCCGAGAGCCTTCGGACAATTCCAAATCCATGTCACTTGCTTTAATTCCAAACTAGGGCTTTCATGACTCCCAAAACCCAACCTTGGCCACTCCCCCTAGCCCCAGCAGTAGAGAGATACACTCTTTCACTCTTACTATTCATGTAATACCACTGGAGAGACCAGGGAGAGAGGCTGCACTGCGGTCCCCTCCCTCTCCACTTCCAAGCTTCTGTCCAAGGCCTGGGGTGGGAGGCGGGAGGGGTAGCCAGCTGAGCAGCAGGGGAGGGAGGGCTCTCTGCAGCCCTCCAACCTGCAGTTCCAGCCTGTACACACTTGACATCAGCCAGCCCTTACAGGATTTCTGACCTCCCCCCACTTCTCAAGATGCTTGCCTCATTATGCATTACTGTCATTTCCACTCTGGTCTTGAAATTTCTGGTTTAATTTGCCTTGATGTTCTGGCCTTATAACTGCACAGTGGTTTGTACTGTCGAATAAAAACACCGTGTATACTTCGCATGTGTTGTGCATTCCTGGTCTTCATACTCACTGACACAGTGGCTTCACATCACAGTTGCCCAGTCCCTACACTTTCAGATGCCTCCCTTGGGTCTTTCAAAGCAAGCCTGAAGCACACAGGAAATGTTTACGAATCCCACCACACAGAAGAGCAAAGGAGAGGGAGCAATCCAGCAGCAGGCACACCCTTCAGCCAGCCAGGGAGCTGATAATCTTTGCTTTCAGTGTCCCAGCCCGTGACTTTTACATTTCTCTTACTTTCATTATTTATTGAAATGCCTTGCCCCAGACACCACCCACAGCACACGCAGCAAAGCCACCACACACTTCATTAGCCAGACCAGAAGGAGCTTAATTGAAATCTCTCAAGACATAGCCCCACACTCATCTCTATCATCAGCCTTGAATAGCAGACCTCCTGAAATGCTGGCAGATGTGTGTGGCGGCCACTACTTTGTAATTCCACTGTAAACTGTTTTTACTCTTTATACACACTTTTCAGACTGCCTTTCTTTTGTAATTTCTGGAAGGTTTGTACATGAATGACAAAGCTTTTCCCCATTGTGTCTTCAAAAACTATATTGTAAATTGTAATATAATTGTATGTGGTAGACTGGTTAAAAGGCCGCTCCTCAGTGTGTGAAGTGCTGTGTGGATGTATGTATGCATGTATACAGTTAGGGTGACATTTTCTAGAAATAAACTTTGTTATTTTGTACAATGCCATGTATTTTGTATCTTTATTTTAAATATTCCTATCGTGGCAGGGGAATGGAATTCCTTTCTGCCAAATGTCCATAAACAACTCTATGGGCTTGGGTCTTTTTTAACCAATTAAAATATGATCTTGAACCCATGTTCTAGGAGTCATTTGTATGATATCAGACACTCCTGGTGGCAAAACGGACAGCGGTAATTAGCGCTGAGTCTATGTGTTACCTAAGACACGCACACAACGGAGACCACAAGAATGTGCTGAACTGTGGATTCAAATCAAACCTCTTGGCGCCTTGGCACCTTTTCCAGGACTGGTAATAAAGAACCACTAGAACTCAGCACAACTAAATGCAGCCTAACTTACCAGATAGGTCTACAGAGGTTTTCCCTTTTGCAGGTTCAGGTCCACGGGCAGCATCTTTCTGGGATGTGGTGAGATGGAAAGGCACGATAGAGAAAGGCTGCTCTCCTCACCAAGGCCAGAAAGCAGAAAGCACAAGGGAACAGGGGACAGACACTCCCCACAAAGCTACATTCCCACTGATCTACTTTCTCCAGCCAGGCCCAGCTTGTAAGAGCCTGTTTAGCTATGAACTAACTCATCAATAAATTAACTGATTGATGAAGCTGTCACCCTCACCATCCAGTCATTTCCCAAGAGCTCCGCTCCTCAGATGGTAGCCAAGCCCTGAGCACATGAGCCTTTGGAGACAGTTCTAGATTCAGCCCTAATAGGAATTGTTCAGAGAAAGCAATAAAACCAGACTGTTTACAGCAGTTCAAATTTGTCACTCCATGGGATGATGTGCAACTCTGTAATTCCAGCCACTGCCACAGCATTATTCATGTAGAATCTATACTTTTACTTATTGCATTTAAGCAAAATTCTCCAAAGGGGGAAAGAACCAGCCAAGACCACTAGGACAAATGTTTCTCTGGGTTGGTGACCTTTCTCACTGCTCTAAAGGGCGGGCTTATTCTGGCCACAGCCTTGGGGTGCACCCGCTGTGAGGCAGCTGGCACACTACACCTAGTTGGGCAGCTGGTGTGCAATGGTGCTCCTCGCCTTCCTTCCGTCAGCTCAGCCCATGACCCCAGCCCAGGGCGGGTCTTCACTCCTCAGCCCCCCCCCCCCCCGCAACACCATTATAGACAGCGCCAGAGAATCCCTTCGGGTCCATGAGAAGGAACCATCACACTCACTCAATCTTTTGCTAACATTTACACCGCCCAACAACAGCAGAGACAATTCAAAGATGATAATGAGCTAGACTGAACATTCTCCCACAACCTGTTGCCGCCTGAAAGTGACTTTATAAATTTCTCACAATCAAGGCTCCTCCTGCCTACAGGAAAGGCATCACCACCTCACTGGGCTCAGAGTCCAAAGCCAGGAAGTATCCTTTTTGGAAATGCCATACACTGACATGCCTTTTCTACATCCTTACACTTCATCAAAATTATCAATAATGAGTTCATAAAATACAGCAGACAGGATCCCACACCACTAGCTAAAGGAACACAAACTGTGATACAGCACCCTCTAGTTCAGAGTCACTCAGGTCTAAACCTGACAATGTGCTTTACAGACAAGGACAGAGGCTCCTATGTGGCCAAGGAGCTGACTCTGCTAATCTGGACCTGACGAATGTACGCGCCCTCAGGAGTCCCACTGAGGAGAGAAGAGATGTGATCAAGTACAGATAAATAAGAGTTCAGACTGTTCACTTTGTCAGACACAGTCCTGGGAGAGGTGGTGTTCCTGTCCTGAGGGGTAGGGCCATGGAGTCGGAGGGCCACAATCCAGGCCAGCTCTCGGGGACCGCATCCTCTCTGCTTGTCCTCTTGCTTCTTCCCTGATATCTTAGCCCTACTTAGCCTCCTTGGCCATTCACAGTAGCTGGTGTCTTTGATTCTAGCCTGGCTAATGCACCAACACCACACGGTCCCCTCCCCGAGGCCACCTAGGATATATGCAAACTCATGGGGTAAAGGATGAGGCAGCCCCTCCCTTGCCTCTCCTTCTGCATCTCTCGGAGGCTCAGGGGCCAAAATGATGCAGTTCATTTTTCCACCCTGCTGCTGGTCATCAGCCTAGACACACAAAGCTACTTTTTATATTCCTGCTAGCATTTCCTGGACCCTTTGTACCTACTATTGCCCCCTTCCCGTGTTCCATATCCCATTGGTTCAGGATGCAAAGTCTTACCTTATATATCCTGGGGCTTGAGATTCACTCCTTTTCGGATAGTGTGCTCTGCCTGTAACCTTTCAACCCTAAGATGAACTGAGAGGCCCAGACAAAGAAGGCAGCAACTGCCCACCAGGGAAGGTAGGGGCCTAGCACCTTCTACTTGTCTGCCGTTCTCCATGAGCTCTGAATGTACCGGATCCTGAAGGGGACCATGATCATTGTTTCTTGCAGTAGGGAGAGGGACAGAGTTCCAAGGAACCCCTGCCTTTTGTGCTCATGTCTACACCCCCAAGAAAGTCCTCCCAACAATTGCCAAATTCCTGTCGGATTTGAATAACCAGTTCTATTTGTCCTTAAGGGTATGACAGTCTCTGGTGACAGTCTGCTCCCCTTGGTGGCAAGTCCCTCAGAAAGGTGTCACAACTCACCACAGATGCAGCAGCCACCATGCCTCTGGCCAAGCTCTGTGTCTGTTTCTGTCAGCTGCTGACTATCATAGCTTTGACTTCAGGTGCAGCATGGAGAGAGGAAAGAGGTGGGCTGTCTGAAGGAATGACCACCACAAGGAATGCTAGGCTAGAGGAGAGGGACAGAGACCCCTGTGCACAAAAACTGGCAGAAAAAGGAACGGTGTGTTGGGGTCATATGTACATACCAGTAAGTTCTGGGAAGGTGGTATTGGAGAAGAATCTAGTTGGTCCACAGAAGACAAAGAGCAGACCACGCCAGGACACAGTGCTGCCAGTGATGCAAGCGGCTTGTGAGAGGTGAAAAAGAAAGGGCAGGAAAATGGGGAAGAGCAGTGGGGGGAAATGAGGGCCAGTCCCTAGGAGGGAGTCCCTGCCTAGCATAACAAGCCTAGCTACCAAGTATGGTTGGTGAGGTCACGGACCCTGGAGGAGAAGCTACTACTGCCTCTTCCCTAAACAGGCACAATTCGTAACTAATTCGAAATGCTTATCCTTATGTTCACACATAAATGTAGTTCTCTCCCCATCAAAGAAGTCTTTTTTTCTTGGAGCAGACAGAAGCTATTACAGAAAACCACAACTGGTCAAACTGCAGAGAACAAATGACCATGGGGTGCCCGATCCCCGGTTGATACATCTACAACACAACCCTACACGTAAGGCTCATGGCATATCTGCTGTGAGGTAGTGTCTTCTACCCGTGACTGGGAAAGTACACACATAAGGCCTGCACACTGACACCTCCAGTTGACTTTCGAAGTGGGGAGGGGAATCTCACAAGCCCCACCCCTAGGTGAAGATCTACAAGTAATCAAAGGCTGCTTCAGGGTCAAGCCCTCCTCCCCCATAGTTTATTCACTCCTATGCAATCAGCCCTAAACACATACAATCATACAGAACCCTTTCCTACCGGTCTCAAGAGTTAGGTAACAATAATTCCAACAAGATGCCAGTCATAGCAGGGCATGCTGTCTGGCCAGTGTTAGTACGTCATGGGAGCTTGGTGTGGCGCCAAGGCAGAATCCTCATGGGTCAGTGGGGAAAACTCACTGGTGGAAGGGTGCGACAGTTGGTGCCGCACACCAGTGCGCTCGTTGCTGTGGGGTGGCTGTGGGGTGGCTGTGGTGCCACGACAGAACCTCACATGAGGCTACAGCCACCGTGCCTTCCTGCCCCCCAGGATGCAAGTGGTCTGGGGAATGCTACAGAGATGGCAGATGGTTGCTGGGGGCTCCACTGAAGCAACTTTGAAGCTGTCGCCAGGGTGGGAGGGCTTTAGGTGACACAGCTGCCTTTGAGTAACCCCAATAAACACGCCGGCTCACCTGAGTGGATCCAGCTGAAATGGCTTCTTTGGTCTGTTCATGCCCTTTTGGGAATGAACAGGTGTTCTGTGTGTTGTCCCTGGGTGTGAATCCCTACTTCCGTAAAAAAACAAAAACAAAAACAAAAGCCAAGGGCTTGTTTTTGCTTGGGGGACAGGGTCTAGGCTGGACCCTAGGCTGTCTTCAAACTCTTGGCATTCCTCATAACCTTGGCTTCCCCAGGGCTTGGACAACCAGTGCACAAAACTTGTGTTGGCTTAAGAATAAAAAAATGACCACAAAACAAAACAATGGAACCCCAGAAAGTGGAGGAAGGCAAAAGCTAGGGCTCTGATGCCAGCCAGAGGGGAGCTTGTGGTCTAGAAAGAGATTTCATGAAGGTGTGAGAGCCTGTCAGGCTACCTTGCAGGAAGAAGGGAACCCAGGCTGTGGTGGTGGGTGCAACACTCTCTGACCACAACTGCTTTGCTGTGCAAACCTCTTGCCCTCTATGTGAACATAAGCCTTACTTCCAGATCCCGAGGCTGGCTCTGCATTGCTGGATCACTTTTCCTTTCAGGGTGGCCACACTGAGTAATTCTCCCCTTTGTGGCTTTCACTGTAACTTGCCTGTTTCATTGGCCTTTGGGGGATGGGTCACTTGAGCCCAGCTTGTTGAGGCCACCAGGGCCTAGCCTCTAATCCTGAAAACTGCTGTAACAGAAGGTCAGGGTCTTAGGTTAACATGCAGAAACCGCTTGGGGAGGGCTGGGGACTGGAGCAGGACCCCACCACAGATCCAAGACAGGGTGGCATGGCCCTGTCTGGGTTATGCCACTCTGGGAGTTTGGGTCTTCAGGGAAACCTCCAGGTTAGTTCTCCCACTCTACTGAAGAAGTATTCTCTCTGGGTGAGGCCGGCTACTTCATACCTCGTGTGAAGAATCCACATACCCACACTGACGGCAAGACAGGCCAGACCCTGTATACCTGGCCTTTCGGCACATGCCCATATACCCTCTCTGCCTGGCTTGTCAGCACCTGCCCCATACCTCTGGACAAATCAGCTGTGCCTATCCCTCCAAGTCCTGAATTCCTAGTAAAGCCCAAAGCCCAGGGCCTGTGTCACAGCCAGTTGCCAAGAAACACCCAGCAGTAACACTGGGTGAGGGGCTCAGAAAGGGAAGAGGAGCAGGCCTCTTTGAGAACAACCTGAACACCCACAGCCATGGGTATGATAATCAGGGGGTATGTTGTAACTCTAAGGAGATTCTGCCTTCCTGCCAATCCTTGGGGAATAAAGTCATGCTGACCCATCAAGGCACTCAAATCTGAGTTTGAAACCCTAATACTGTACTGCTTTTCTTGGGGCCTGACAGCCTGTGTGTCTCTCTCTGATGCCAGACATGGGATGGGTTAAGGCTGCATGCCATGAACCCAGATGGTGGCTCAGGGACTGGCTTCGAGAACTGCAAGGAAAGAAAATGCTTGTTGTTGACATCAATAAGGCCAGATCCTAGAGGTATCACAGAGACGCCCACAGCAGGAAAGCGAAACGGAAACTTTATTGAGCTGTGCCAGGGACACATGCCAGGGACACATGCACTGCCAATCTGTAAAACTTATCACATAGTAGCTACACATCAAGCTGCTCTTGAGACTTGAGTAACTCCAAGCCTCCTCTTTGCAAGAGCCAGACCAAGAGATGCTACCACACCTTGTGTGGCATCTGCCCCTCCAGCCTCAGCCTTCCAGACTCTAGGGACAGAGGCAGCTCTTCCTCCCAAAGTTCCATGCAGATACTGGCACCCACAACTTATACTGCTCTATTTTTCTTTTTCCTTTTTTCTTTTTTTTTTTTTTTCCTTTTTGTTAAGACAAGGTCTCACTATGTAGCCTAGGCTGACCATGAACTTGGGCTTCTCCCGGCTTCACCTCCCGAGTGCTGAGATCACAGGCATGTGCTACCACACATTGACTTTCAGGAGTGGAGTTCTATCCACTGTGGTCTCCAGTAGTTTTAAAACAGAAAGCAAATGCAGGCTTTAAAAACCTCAAAACTACCCTGTTAAAGAAAGTGGTCACTTATTTTCCTTGGTAAGAAAACTACAAAATAAGGTAAATAACAACACTCACTCTCCTACCAGCCTCTTCAGACTGAAAACTCTTCCATGGTGGAAAGTTTAAAGCCTTCAAAAATTCTTTTCATCCCTTCTGACCTAACTCTTAAGAGAAACAGAGGAAGGCACCCCAGACTTATTATCTTTAAATCCCGAGGTGTCCAAGCCCCACATAGCACCTGCCTGTGCTGCTGTGGACATTCCTGGCTTATGCCTTTTCCTCCTTTAAACTCAATGTGCACAAACAAAGAGAGCAGTGTACGGTAGCATGTGCTCCCAGGAGCACCTCTGAGAACCTGCCAACACGGCTGCTTTAGGAAAGTCTATCTGTGGTACCAAGGGCCTTGTCACCTCTCTGCCAAGCAAACTGTTGCAACACACTATGAGAAACGAAGCAAACGTTAAACTTTAGTTAAATCTATAGCAACACTAAAAACCAAACTGCAGCTCCTCAACCCCGACCCCGACCCCCACCCCCATCATCCTGCTAGAACGACAATCATGTGAAAACCAGAAGTAGAAACTTGGCAGAGTTCTGGAAGGAGGCCAGCACACAGGCACTCACTGTTGGTTAGAGGTAGTAGAGGCGGTTTGACAGGGAGAGGTTCGGCTCTCTGTGGATGCTCTGGCCCACAAGGAAGGCCAGCTTGTGTGCGTACTGGCAGGGTGCAGGGACTCGGATGACTCCCTGTTTGGGGGAGAGAGGGCCAGTCACTGGGTTAGATTGGGTGGGACTCCTAGGGTCCCTACCACAGCAAGCTAAGCACGGGAGGTGGCCCTGAATGGGGACCCAGACCATAGTACACTCACAGGCCAATTGTAGTACACGTGGCAGAGCTTGTATGTCAGCCGCTGGATGTGATCAGGCTTCAGGCCACTGCTGTCATAGATGACATTGTAGTGTGTCGGGGACACACTCCCGCTCCTCACTGCCTGGCTCACAATGAAAAAGTCATACCTGGAAAGGCAGGAAGAGCCAGGTAAGGCAAGGACACATACTTTTTATGAGGAAAAACCTTGTGTTCTAAACAATCCCATCTCTCCTCCAGCCCCAGTGTGTCTGCGACAGCCAGCATAGGCTCTTCATGAGCCATTGTGACAGTGGGCATAGAAGACTGTGAAGGCAAGACTCTTTCCATATGTGTTACCATGCCAGTGCCATAGAGCATACTGGCCACACTCCTGGGCCTGTGTCTCCTGCATGCTGTAGGGGCACAGCATGGGCACAGCAGCAGGGTAGGGTAGAACCAATTTCTTCCTGCTGTTCTCATCTTAGTAACAGCAGTGTAACAAATGTTACAAATCACTAAGGACTCAGAACCAATGTGCTAGAGCCAGAGGCAGAGCAAATGTATAGACAGCTAGCAGAGGACCCAAGCAAAGGCCAAGCTAAATGGCACACTAGGAAACAACTGAACACCACTCATAGTTCATTGTTCTCTGGTACCAATGAATGTCAGTGAAGAGCTCCTGCAATCCAACCCTAGACAAATCGGAAATCAGAAGTGGACTACACTGGGGTCTGTCTGGGAGATACCAAGAGAGATATTCAATGGTGTGCCCATCAGGAACAGACAAGCTCTAACCAAGAGAGGGAGAGCTGTGTGTGTAGCATCCAGACTGCCACCTTCAAAGGTCCCTGCTGTTGGCTCCAAGGGCCTGAGTGGCTCGCACAGCTGCTGGGCTTGAATGGCATCTGGCGAGAACACAGGCCTGTCACTTTCAAATTCACTTAGGTATGTTGTCCCTAAGTACATGGGCTCCCAACCCTCTCTTCTTGTCTAGTGCCCTGGACCCTTAATGGCAGGTTCTGTTAAGGGTGACAGAGGCCTCAGACAAAGGACTGGCCCTTCACGGGTATTGGCCTCATCTGTTTGCCCCACTGTGCTCCTTATGTGACAGGCCTCTCCTCCAAAACCATTTACACAGCCTACCTCTGAGCAAAAAGGAAAACCTAAAACTTGTGCATTTCAAAATAAACACCCCTGTTCAATCACATAGCTGAGAAGACAGCACAAAAACCTTTTGTAGCCATTTCTATCTCTGAGATGCCACCGCCCACAGATGCTTCAGAGGTTAGACTTTGGAGTGTGTGCTTAAACTGAGCACTTAAACCCCTGATTTGGGTTTTCAGACCCATGATGCTCTGCTGTTATCAGCAGCTTGCCCACCTGAGTAAGGAAAAGTGGGGGCTTTACAGACTTTCCCAGCCCTCACCTGCAATGCTGGAAGCCCTCCATAGCCTCACACTCTAGAAGAAAGGGGGCTTCAGACTGAGTGGTGAACTGCTGCCCCCTGGGATGAAGCTTACTACCTGGGACACCATCCCAACCCCAGAAGAGAGCTGGTGAGACGGTCTCCGGAGGTGAGCATCTATCCACATACTCGGCTGAACCTGCATGCTGGGACCAGCCTAGCTCCCTCTTACTTTTTTATTTTGGAGTCAGCTGCAGGCTACAGATCTGCCGACACACATACCTTCTCATCACCTTGACCCCTGGAGGACTGCACGAGGCATCACAGATCTAAAGATCTGCTTGACACAATCTATGGAAATGCCACACAAGAGAAAACTTCTCAACTCCTAAGCAGCCAGCCAGGGGGCGTTGCCTCCCAAGGTCTCAAATGCTCAGAGTCTGGAACTTAGGACAACGCTGGGCTTTAGGGAGCATGCCAGACCAGGTTAGCAGAAGAATGAAGACTTCCAAGAAACACAGTGTCAGGAACTGGAAACAAACAAGCTAACACTGACAGCTGAGAGGCCCAGAACTCACCACTCTGGCCGGGTGACTTCCACATCAATGACTGTCCCTGGAAGAGGGTTCTGGAGTCTTCCCCCAGACTGAGCAAAAAACCTGGCATTGACACGCTTCTTCACTACAATTACAGTGAGTCTTGGGCTGAGGACGAACAAAGAGAACAAAGAGTTGATGGCCTGTCTAGGCAAGAAGTGACATGTTCACACATCCCTCAAGAGCGAGCCCCGACGTGACACCTCATCTCACAGCATGCTGGAGGATGGTCAGCACCTTCCCCAGGTTCAAAGGCCAGGAGTGACACAGAGGTGGACAACCATATGTCACTTGCGTGCCCTGTGATATGAGGCTAGTCATGTGTGGGCATAACCCCAATCTACTATACCCGTCACCCCTGCAGACTTGGTGTCGACACCTCAGTGAGCATTTCCTGCCCTGAGATCTGTCTAGGAGAGCTGGTTCAGGGAGGACTGATGTCTGACTACTGAATCCCAGAATTCAAGATGGATCCCACTGTGGTATATGTGTGTGTCTGTGCGTGTAGACGCACATCCTCTACTGTATATCACGGTATATGTTAACGGTTACAGTATCCGTTAACAAAGGTTAATATTTGGGCACTATATTAAATACAAACACACAGCACTAATTCACATTACCAGGAAGGGCTGACACTCATGCTCCACATTTTCCTGGAGTTTCAGAGACGCTGTGCGGAGCCCTACAGCCAATGCTCTTTGGCTGTTTTGTAGCATATACTTTACCATGAGCTCCCTCTGTATTGCTTACACTGAGTGGGAATTAGAGCATGTAGCCTGTAGACAGTTCTCCCTTGGGGCAGTGAGGAGTCTGTTGATGACTCACCACCTCACCCTCCAACCTCTGATACGATTCTCTTAAATTCCATGGGACAGTCACTTGTGCATACACAACTCACATGGAAGTCTGCAAGTCAGGCCTCAGAATGAGGCTGCCTCTAACATGATTGGCAGTCCTGATCCAGTTCCTTCCCAAGCTCAGACATGGCTGACCCCCATTCTCAGGCAGAGTGGGGTCCAAAGAACATGCTACTCAGTAACTGCTCATTTTCCAGTGATCAGCCTCTCCTGAGAGCCTGGGCATGGGGCCCGCACAGTGCATCCTGTGGGTTCTCTTCCACAACACGGTGACAATAAGCAGAAAAAAAAAAATCAGTTTTACAGGGAAAAGCAGGGCCCTGCCAAAAAATGTCACCAGCTGCCTGGAAAGCTCTGCTTCTGCAAGGCCCGCCAGCTGCTCACAGCTCTGGGTAGATCAGAGAACGCAGCTGGGTCCTGCATCCATGTGCCGTGAGTCACAGCACTCTGTTTCAAGTGTCTCTGCTTGTCTAGACTGGGCTCAGAGCAGGGAGCTTATGGTGGTGTGCTGGCAGGGACTGCTGGGGACCACAGAAAGTGTCTTACCCTGAGCGAACCACAGGAGATGAGCAGGGCTGAATTATAAAGTAACCAGGACCAGTTTCAGGGAACAGGAAGGCTGCCCTGGCTGCCTGACCCGTCCTGCCTCCCCCACCTGCCACTGCCTTCACTCCTGTGAAGCCCACCCAGCCTTCTTCTTCTTGCCATCCAGTGACAGCTTCAGAGTGGGCATCTATGTCAGACCCATGTACTTACTTGTAACCTCTCCCGACTGACTTAAGGCAGTCCAGGAACTGTGGGACCTCATAGTTGACGAGGGTCTTCAGCTGCCCGTCCCCAACACCATCTCGGTACACAATGACACGGCTGGGCATATATTCATTGCAGCCGCTCCAAGCCCTCAGAGCAGCTGCAAAAGGTGAGGGAGGTTGCAAGTTCACAATCACTGTCTCCTTTCAGGTCCCAGCCACCTTCAGTAACAGCCCAAGGGCCCCAAGCAGGACCAGGGGGCACAGACTCACCTTGCAAGCACACTTTGAGCCCATCCACTAGCTCCTGTCCACGGTCTTGAAAGACGCAGCGGGAGAACCAGCTGTTGAGAAAAGAAAAGAAAAAAAAAAAGCCAGGTGGTGAGGACTTGGCTCTGCCAGGCTCAGCAGCTCTGGGCTCTATTTTCCTATGCAGATTCTTGCCACCTTCCCCACATTCCCAGGAGACCTCAGCTAAGCAACAGAGCAAGAAACCATCTCAAGTCATCCATGAGAGTCCCAAATTCTAACTTAGCAGTGTCATTTCTTCAGCAGGAACTGGCGAGTGACCAGAGGGGTCCTGGGGAGCACCCACCCACCAGAACAAGTATTCACTGCTCTGCTCCTGGGAGACTGTGTCTTCCATGATCCCCTCTGCTCCACAAGACCAAAGCCACAGCCACTGACACCTACAAGGAACACTTGGCCAGGCTCCAGGTTCTGCCTTTGTGGGCTATTCCCTCATTCCACAAACACATTGAAAACTGATGTAGAAAAGCAGGGGACTGGGTGAGTCACATGTAGGGGCCAAGAACAGCTGTCAAAGCAAGGCACTTTCAGAGCTGGCCACCTAATGGCACCACTGCTGCTCCCTGGCTTACCGGGTCATCCCTTCGTTGATGCTGGCAACGAATCCTGCGATGGACCTCCGCCCAGCTGTGGTGTCATGGTAACAGTCGATGCCCACAATCATTGCCAGCTTCAGCTTTAGTGAAAACAGTGCCATTTAGGTGTGGGAGGGTGACGGTAGCCATGAGCTAGGCTCCTTTCCCTAAATAACCATGTAACCACCCTGTCTCCGGATGAAAGCCAACTCACAGGCATGTCTACCCGCCAGAGCTCGCCTCCCATCTTGCAGTTCATCTGTAGGGCGATCTTGGTGGCAATGGCCATGACCGTCTGCTGTTTGCCCAGGGTCCGGGCCACCACACACTGACTTGGGGTGGGGCAGTCAGTACACAGGTACTTTTTGATGGCATCGTATTTGTCCTTCCGATTACTTGACAACAAACAGACAACCTGAAAACAAACCAAGTACCTCATTACAGAGAACCAGGAAACGGAAGGCCGAGAGCAGGGGGACAGACCTGAACCCTGTGCTGCCACCAACTCTCGTCACCAACCAACTCTGCCATGTGACTAATCAGTGGGGCAGGAGTGACATTTCTATTTTGCTCATTTTATTCTATGTGACAGGTACTTGCATGGGAGGCAGTGCACATAAAACAAACCTGGGCAGTGAAACAAAGCCATTGCTCCTTGAGACCTGAACACAGCACACAGGCAGCATGAGCGGCCCAGGGAAAAACAGGGAATACAAGTGCCCTGCCTTGCAGGTGGGCAGACCTTAGCTGACAGCTCCTCTGGACCCACAGCTTTTAAACCCTAAAGCTCTAGCTTGGGAATCTGGTCAGAATGAACTTTCCCAGGAGAAGGTGACTATTCTGAGGACAAGCTGGAGTTACTGACCCAAGAGTTCCCCTGCCCAAACTCTGAGGATCCCCATTTAAGATTCTAAAGTCAAATTTAGTTTGTGACTCACAACTGCAACCCCCAATGTGCACCCAGACTCGTCTTTCTTATCTCTGGTCCCCAACAAAATAGGCCCCACCTGCTGTCTTCATCACGCTAGGGAGAGCGGCAGCTATCCAATTGCCTGTGGCTTCTGAGAAGAAAATGAAGGCAAAGGAATAGTGTATGGGCATGGCAGGCCACTGTTCAGGTCTCCATTCACATGGGCAGCCTGCTCCTGCCCCTTGTGGTTGTATGGCCTGCTGAGGCAGAGGGTATGGGACACACCTCTGCTCTTTACTGCTTCTGTGTGAGCCAGACAGAAGCTTCTGGCTGGTTCTTAGAGACAACTTGCTTTGGCTTGCTGAGGGCTTGGACTCTAGTATAGCAGTGTTCAGAGGTAGGACTCTGCCCTCACTGGTGATCTGCCTGCTGAGCCTTGCCTCAGTGACACTGGGAGATGGTGTACATGAGAAGAGCTGAGGCTAGATAGAGGTTGGCCAGGGTGGGGTGGGGGATGGGACACCAATGAAGGATGTGATGTATCTGGTATCTGGCTGCTCTGGGACCACCATGGGGTGACCTCCCTCCTGAGATGCTCTGCTTTACCATAGGTCAGAGACAATGGAGCCAAGAGGCCCTAGATAGAACCTCTGAACCATGAGCCACAGCCACTCTTTCCTCTCTTGGATCTGTCTTGGTGATAAAATGGCTGACTAATGCACAATTGGACATATTCCTGTCAGCTAGTCAGCAGCCAACATGGTATGTCTCCACTCAGGAAGCTATCTTTACCATGGCCACAGAGGACTGCAGCCCCTCTACTGGAGGTCCACTCTCCTGTTTCATTCACCAGGTGCCACTCATAGGCTTCCCACTAAAGTACAAAGGCAATGGGGGCCTGTGGAGCTCCACACCGCTCACTTGCTTCAGGTCAACACAGCTTTTAGCCTAAGCAGTTACTGTCTTCACAGAATCTGCTCCTTTGGGGCTTTGTTTCATTCACGGAGGCCAGTGACTTTGCAAGTGATTGCCATCAGTTCCCAAGCTAATGAGATGTGTAACAGCGGCCTCAGCATTTGAGGACACAGAGAGCAGCAATATGAAACAAAACGTGGACATGTTCAGCTGGGAAACTCAAAGACATCTTAATTGGCCAATGTCTAAGTCCAAGGATGTGCAGGACCCCATCCCCCACAGGGCTGAGGGTGTGGGAATTGGGGGAAACGAATATCCCAGTTGGTTCCCTTGCATCCTCTCCCACGGTTCGCCTGTTGTGGCTCCCTGGGCAGAGGACACAGTAACCAGGCTGGCTGCTGGCCTGAGCCCTGACCCCACACTGTTGCAGTGCTCAGTCTCCTCCAGGCACCCTCCTTGCCTGTGAAGGCATAGTCAAACAGCAACAGGGCAAGCAGCAGCACAAACACAGGTCAGGGTGGCTCAGCCTTCACGCAAGAGTCAAAAACCTTTGCAGGAAGCACACAAACTTAGACTTGTGCCTGGTGTGAGCAGGAGTGCCAGGTGACGGAATCCTAGGCCCCAGCACAGTGATGTCATGGACAGCCTGCCTGAACTATGTGGCCGAGGGTGGCTATCTACACTTCCAAGCCGCAGCCTAAACCTGGACCAGCAATGAAGTCAGAGGTGGGGAGTTGAGCATGCAGTAATGCTCTCTTTACCCCAAAGCACCATAGCCTCAACGTTCTCCCTAGTCACACCTCACACCACCACTGTGAGCACTCCCACAAGCACACAGGGGACCGCACCAGCCTACCTTATCACCACTCCTCTTTTGGGTGCCAGTGTCACATGACAGAGAGATCCCAGCTCAGGATGAGTGCCCATCATGGTGGCATGTTTTGTGCTCAGCAGCCTGTGCACACTGACCTTACATTACTTTCTGCAGTCTGGCTACCAACCTCCATAGTCTCTATATGGCTACACACTGACATCAGTTGAACATCCAAGAACTGACCCTTACCCTTCTGCCTTTCTGCTTTCCCCAAAGCCTCTAGAATCAGAGCCTTCAAGGCAGAATGTAGTCTTCCTCTTCCCAGCATCTCCTCACACAGGACACACTCACACACAGGGTACACACTCACACAGGGCACATACTCACACAGGAACCAGCTCAGCAGCCTTACTAAGGGCATGTGTATTTTTGAGAACTACTATCTGAAAAGGAGCTCAAAATCCCAGTCTTCTGTCCCCCGAAATAAACCTCCCCTCCCAGCAAAGCATGCGCCCAGCAGCTACTCACTATCTGAGTGTCTGATGTCACCTTCTGCTGCAAGGCTCTCAGATAAGCTTCTGTTCTGTCATCCACCTCAATCCTAGGATCAACAATAAAAACGGGTGGTACAACCCCTCACCTGTCACACAGCCATCATTTCTGCACCAACCCTAAGTGGTACCGAGCACAGATACGGGAATGGCCACTCAGTGAAGGCCATAGATAACAAGCTGCACCACCATCCTGGCTTCAGCACCTATCCCGAGAACATTCCTGCCTGCTCTTCTCTCCCATCGGATCCCTCCGTGTTACCTGAAGCCATGGAAGATCTAAGAGCTTCCGTGAGCTCACTTGTGCATCACTTTGGAACATGCACCCCCTTCTGATAAGTGCCAATCTCTCTGCAGACTGGAGAGGAGATGGCTCTAGACACTCACATGATTGCCTTTTTCATCTGGATGCCCATGGCCGGAGTCACTTTGAACAGGTTCTGTATCAGTGAGTTGGCCGCTTCATAATTCCTGCGGGTATAGATCAGCAGCCAGTTATCCAGCGGCTTCACGCTGATCAGTGGTGCGCCTCTTGTTTCTTTGGACCAGTCTGCAAACTGCGGGTTGTAATCAAACTAGAATAAAGGGCAGAGATACTACTGTCAGCTGTGATGAAGCTACTGGTCTTGCACAATCCCATCATGCATATGGAACCATAGACTACCACACTTATTAAGTAAGAGTGACAGATCAAAAGTCCTGATGGAGAAAACATCAGAAGCATCCGGAGGGCCCTTCCTACACTACACCCTCCCAAGTGCCCAGGACAGGCTCTCCATCCTTCCTCCTAAAGGCTTATTAAAATACTAATGCTATGGAAACCTGGAGGTTTCTCAGAAAATTGGAAATAGTTCTACCTCAAGACCCAGCTATACTATTCCTGGACATATACCCAAAATATGCTTCACCAAACCACAAAGACACTTGCTCAACTGTATTCACAGCAGCTTTATTTATAATAGCCCCAAACTGGAAACAACCTAGATGTCCCTCAATCGAAGAATGGATAAGGAAACTGTGGTACATTTATACAACAGAATACTGCTCAGCTATTTAAAACAAAGACATCATGCAATTTGCAGGCAAGTAGATGGAACTAGAAAAGATCATCCTGAGTAAGGTAAGACATACAGTATGTAATCACGTATAAGTGGGTTATTAGCCATAAAGTACAGGGTAACCATGCTACAATCCACCAAGCAGGGCCCAAGGGAGGATGCTTGAATATCACTCACAAGGGGAAATAAAATAGACACCTGAAGTAGATGAAAGGAGGGAACTGAGTAGGAGAGGGGGTGGGGATCACTTTAAGGGAAATGGGGTGTGTGGGAGAGGGAGGACTAGGAGAAAGGAAATCAGTGGGGGCATCACTGAGACAGGGGAAGCTCCCAGCAGTCTAGGGGGGTGACCCCAGCTGAGACTCATAGCAGTGGGGGACATGAAGCCTGAGGTCGCCACTTTGTGTAGCCAGGGGGGCTTCCAGTAGGGGGAGGGGGACACCAACCCACCCATAAAACCTTCAACGCAAAATTTGTCTCTCCTACAAGAAGTGTAGGAAGAAAAATGGAACAGAGATCGAGGGAATGGAAAACCAATGACTGGCCCAACTTGAGACCCACCCCATGAGAGAGAGGCAACCCTGTCACTATTAATGACTCTGCTCTGCTTGCAGACAGGAGCCTAGCAGAACTGTTTTCTGAGAGGCTTCATCCAACAGCTGACAGAAACAGATGCAGAGACCCACAGCCAATCAATAGGTCCAACTCAAGGAGTGTTGTGGAAGAGTGGAAGGAAAGAGAGAGGGAGCCAGAGGGGTCAAGGACACCACAAAAAGACCTCCAGAGAAAACTAACCTGGGCCCATGGGGGCCTCATAGGTCTCTTTTGGTTGGTTGAGCCACCAACCAAAAAGCTTGCATGGGCTGGACCTAGACCCTCTCACATACGTAGCAGCTTCGCAACTTGGCCATCATGTGGGTTCCCTAACAATGGGAGTAGAGGCTGTCTCTGACTCTGCTGCCTTCCTTTAGATCCGTTTCCCCTAGTTGGGCAGCCTTGTCTGGCCTCAATGGGAGGTGATGTGCTTAGTCCTGCTGTGACTTGAGGTGCCAGGATGGGTTAGCACCTTAGAGATCTTAGAGATCCTTAGAGATCTCCCCTTTTCTGAGAAGGAGGGGGAATAAGGGTGAGGGGGCGTGAGGGTGGGATTGGAAGAAGAGGAGGGAGTGGGCTGGGATCAGACTGTAAAGTGACTAAATTAAAAAGAAAAAAATATGAGTGCCATTTTCCTCATGATAAAGGTGTAGAAATTACAGCTGAGGCTGGGGTGGTGGCTCAGGTGGCTTACGGCACTCAGGAGGGAGAGGCAGGCAGATCTCCATGTGGTAGAAGCCAACATGTGAAATCCCAATGGGGTGGGTCAGAAAGCTAAGCCCTCTGACAGTGGTCAGGTTCAGGGAAGAGCCACTCATGGTCACCACGGCGGCAAACACCCGGAGCTTCTAGGGCCCCCATGAGTCTGCTGTCCCTTCACCTAGCTGGACTGTTCCTCTCAGTATTACCCAGGGCAGAAGGTACAGGCTGCTACAAACAACTTAAAAGGGTAGACATTTGCAGTATTTTGATTTCATAAAACTATTTTTCCTTTTCCTGAAGATAAAATAGAAAAGCATTTAGCATGACTCCTGAGAGACATGTGGCTCAGGCAGAGACAATCAAAGCCAATCAAATGGGGCTTCTCAGCAGGATTTTTTTTTGTACCATAAGTTGTTCTATTACCTAAAAACTTCAGTCTTTCTTTTTCTTTCTTTCTTTCTTTCTTTCTTTCTTTCTTTCTTTCTTTCTTTCTTTCTTTCTTTCTTTCTTTTTTTTTTTTTAAAAATAAGACAGGGTCTCACTATGTAGCCCTGGCTGTCCTGGAACTCACTCTGAAGACCAGGTTGGCCTCTAACTCAGAAATCAGCCCGCTCTGCTTCCCAGTGCTGGCATTACAGGTGTGCACCACTCCTGGTTCTTCAGTCTCTTTTTAGCAGATCTGTTTTATTCCAAGGGCTGGACTTGAGGTTCTAAGTGCTAGAGTTGCAGGTGGTGTCTTGCAGAATGCCCCTGTTGGGTAGCTCTGGTGGTTTTCAAGAGTTGGCAGAGAGCAGGATGGAGGGAGGAGCAGACTGGAGCATGGTGGGCTGTCTCCCGCCCCAGTGAGATTTGGTCCGGACCTCGCCCTGCCAGTTTTACCATCTTCCCACCCCAGACACCACCCCGCCAGCCTTACCGTCTTTCCACCCTGGTGGATCTTCTCGGATTGCAAGATTCTTCCTGAGAAGGATAGCAAGTTTGAGTCAAAGCTCAGGCCCCAGTCTCGAAGCTCTCTCTGCACGTTGTCATCCCTGCGAGTTGAACACAGGTACCCAGTACTGCTGAGCAGGCAGCAGCTAAACCAGCAACCCACATTCAGGTGGACAGAGTGCCACTGTGGCATGCAGCACACTTCAAGGCCACCCTGGGCCTGAAATTCAAGAATTAGCTTCTCTCCACCCCCTTAAGAGTCCCAGTGCCCAGACTGGCTCCCACTGAGTGACCCACAGTTGACACAGGCAGGAAAATGTGCGTCTGAGAACTGCTTGCTCTTCCTTCCCACTGCCTTTCCCTGGCAGGACTGAAAAGAGCACATCTGCATATCACGGTTTCATTTCCTGTCACCCTGAGAAGCAACTGGTATCAGAAACCCAGGACAGCCTTCCACAGCCCTGCCAACATAGGAGGCCACACTTCTTGCCCTCCAGAACCCTCCCAGATCCACAGGGGACCCCCAATCAGAAGCTGGGAGTGCTGATCCGGCCTACTTGTGGATGTAGTCGATGAGGCGGCCCACCTCCCGCTGCCGCTGCTCAGGGGTCAGCCTCGTGTGCACCGCCAGGTCCTTCATCACATTGAAGTCATTGCGCATTTTATCAGTCAGACCTGCAGCCAGAGCCATGTGGGTGACAGCCAGTCAGCAAGGCTGCAGAGCCCCCAGTGGAGGTGGCCAGGGATGAGTAAGGACAAGTGGGGAGCACTATGCACCTGTGAGGTAGCAGAGCTCGGGGATGAGCATGGCTGGGCCAGGCAGGGTGCCTCCGGGGCCTCTCCTCCTCTTGGGCTGGCTTACCAGCACTGGCTGCTTCAAGTCTGTGATTTCCTGGTTGTACTGCTGCTCAGGAGGAAAGGAAGGTATGCTAGGCACCAACAGGAAGTATGGCACACGGGCAGTAGGTGCCTAATTAACAATGGAAGCCTAGTACCAAGCTGGGCTAGACACCATGTCAAACCATCCTGAGGGTGATGTACAGATTCCAGGAACATCAGCTGAGGGTCTGGGAGGAGGAAGGATGGGTCTGACCCAACTTCCCTAGGTGAATAAGCTCCACGAAGTCAGGACTTACCTAGGGAGACCTGACCATGGTGACAAAGAACAGATGTCTCAGGTTTGTCATGGTGTTCCCAAGCCCTGGGGCGGGAAGGTTCTTTCCTGTCATCTATAGTCCCAGAAGCTGCTTATTCTATAACCATTTTTCTTTTTAATTTGGATTAATTTTCTGTCCCACTGAGCATGAAAGGAATGGTCAATAAGCCAAGACATACCAGTCTAGTCTTAATGACCACCTTAGCAGCAGGCCATGTCACCAGCAGGCCATGCCATAAAGAACCTGACTCACGTCTTTTCTCCCTAAAGAACCAACCACCAAGGTTTAAAAAGCTAATGTTCCCTCAGACATGGTCCTCACACATCACTAGACATGCATGGCTAGTATGGCATGAATTTGGGGTGTCCCTCTCCCTATCTCATGGGCCTTCATTAGAGTCCTGGCCATAGGATCCAGGTAGGTAGGGCTGGAGTGCACAGATGCTGGAGTGACCCTTGGCCTCCTGTCATCTGCCAGGATCAAGCTCTGCCCTGCTGGGACCTCTCTGAGAGCTATGTACTCCATAGTAGTCAGAGAGAGAGAGAGCCAGCTGGAGCAGAGCTGGCCAACCAAGTACAGAGCAAGGGGCCATGGCAAGCTGCTTTCCCCCACTGGCAGCATCAGTTTGTCCCCATGATGCACTGTAGAGCCACCAGGGCAGGGTGCCTCTGATGGGTGGGGAATTTCTCGGTGATGTAGGCAAGACTGAGCAAGGTCCACATGTTCCTTCGCTCTACCCAGGGAACTGCCTACCTTCCTGTAGTACTCCAGGAAGCTGACCTCCGAGCCATCTGCTTTCTTGAAGGTGCTCTTTGGATTCTGGTCCCAGTCAATGTCATCTACCCTGTAGGTCTTGTTGTTATACCTGTGGGCATCCAGGACATGAGGCTCCAACTCACATTTCCAGTCCCCCGGAGATGTATGGTGGAGGGAGAGCAGGGGAAGGGACTGAACAGTGGCTGGAAACAAAGGGTGAAAAGCAGGAGGTGCCTGTCCTTTGTACCTGACTGCAGGATAGGCAACACGTCACACATCTGGCTCGCATTTGCTCACCACTGCCTGACTCCCCAACCCCACCGCTTTCTGAGACGAAGTCAAGCCGTACTTGGTGAGGACGATTAGGCCTATAAGCTCCTTCGACACCTGCTCCTGGAACTTGTGCTCCTCCGTCTGCTGGTACAGATTGAACATGAAATCTAGAACAGTCTCGCTGCGGAGAACCTTGTGGCTGACATCTGTGCAGAGCATGATGTTGTTCTCATACTGAAGGATGGATGTGGTGAAGCCAGGCCAGATCACCAACCTGCCAATACAGGCTGGGTCAGAGGCAGCCCCAGGCTCCTTTCCCTATGTCTGACACAGAAAAGGCTGAGCCATCTCACTTCCAAGTACAAGATTCCAGACAGAGCCCTGTCTTTCCCAGGGCTTCAACAGCATTTGCTAAGTGTACACACTGACCTGATTAAATTCATCTTTATGGTGGGCCACCTAACATCCTGAGTTAACATGTCTCAGCATCCTCAGCTGCTGGCACTGAGGACCGACCACAGGGCACATGGTCTGTGCAGCTGACTGGGATGGGATTTTTTTTTTTAATGTAAGTATTCTGGTATGAATGTACATGATCAATTAAGCCAGGTTACAAGCTACCTTAACTCTGAGTACCAATAGCAGGCCATTTCTAGTTTACAGATCATTTCAAAGTCTGTGCAGCCTGCGGACGGTGGGCTTTCCACAGAATACAAACCTATGATTTGGAATATCAATCGGGTCACTCGGGTTGTAATAATTCCGTCCAATTTGTTGCAAGTTCATGATTTTCAAGAGCCTACAAATTGAGAGTGAGAACAGTTAGCACAGTGAATCCTAGGGACGTCCTAGAGCCATAGACAGCCAGAGCAGGGCTGGCAAGCTATCACCCCTATCCAGGCCAGTCATTTCTACACTGCCTAGGAGTTAATGATGGTCCTTAAAATGTCCAAACACTGGAAAAAAAATACTTCAAGACACAAATGAATTGTGTTGATTCATTTTATGGTGGTACACCAGGATAGCCGACTTGCATGCCATCTATGGCTGTGTCTAGCTACGAAAGAAAGGGGAACAGCTGTCTAATGCACCTCAGGTAGCTTCCCTTTAAGGAAAAATGCACCAAGCAAATGCATTTCCTCAGGCCAAGTGTCCCTCACACTGAGCTACGCTTCACCAGTGAGCCTCTATGCGCTTATGAAGGAAGTCATAAACCCAAGTATTGGTCCATTTAGATGACTCCTCACAGGGAGGGGTCTTCTACAGAATAGTGTGTGTGTGTGTGTGTGTGTGTGTGTGTGTGTGTGTGTGTGTGTGATATGTGTGATGTATATGTAGGTATGTGTGCCCATGCATGAGTAAGGAGGGCATCGGGTACTCTGTTCTAACACACTCTACACGTCACTCCTTTGAGACAGGGTCTTGCGGAGAACCTGGAGCTAGGTTTGCTGATGGCCAGCAGGTCCAGTGACTCTACTGTCTTGCCCCATTCCCCAGCACTGGGGCTTACATGCGAATGGCCAAGCCTGGCTTTTGTGGGGGTGCTGGGGCTTTGAACTCAGGTCCTCATGCTTGCACAGCCATCTTCCCCAGCACCTAGAACATGACCTTATTTGGAGACTGCACCTGTGCACTGAAAGTTAATTGCTCCCTGCCCTAGCAGCCACCCACTCATCTTGGGGAAGGAGAAGTCAAGTCGCTTCTAACAGCTCAAATAGTATTTCAAAGGCATACTCTCAGCCCTGGTAGGGAAGGGGCAGAATCCTGGAGGCAGATAAGTTAATTTCCTATCAGAAAACCATGTTTTAAAATGACCGTGTAGATTAGGACTGCTAATCTACACAGGACTGTCCACGCCCCCGCCCCCACAGGCCACAGGGCATGCACTGGCCATGGCACACACCTCCTGAAGATGATGTTATAGAACTGTAGGCAGGTGGGAGAGGTGGGCGGCAATTCGTTGGTCAGGGTGATGGTGATCCTCACGTGCTCCCCATTCCGAGTCTGACTGAAAACTTCTGTGACCTAGAGCCAGAGAAGTGAGAGCCTAGATCTTACCTCTGTGTACAAGAGCAAGCCTAGGCTCCTGGGGCCCCTGCAAAGCACAGACATGTGTGAACTGAGACTAAGACGTCTGCATAGCTGGGAGCCTTCATATAAGTCTCGCTGCCCATCTATCTCTTGGGGAGCCCTCTTCCCCTAACCAGGAGACCCTTTCTGAGCTTTGCTTTAGCGTGGACACCCTACCTCCCTCTCCCAGTGGGGACATTTGAAATAACCTTCTGCTGTAGTCTCTTAGGTAGAAACAGTATTGTCCCATCGAAAGCATGACACCTTCCAATGAGGTCTTCGTGCTGGAAGAGCAGTGCAGAGCGCAGCCTGCGGGCCTCCATCAGGGGATTATAGTCGATGTGGTACTGGTAGAGGGCCCACTGCGGGCGTGAGGTCAGCCGGAAGTGGTTGGTGCTCAGCTTCACAATGATGCCCGAGGAGCCTGAGAGGTCATCACACTCGCTCAGCCCCTGGCATGGTTATGCTCTATGAGAGCATTTCTTCAGACACAGTGAACTGAGGACAGTGGTCAGCACTCCCCTTCAAGACAGCTGGCCTGAGACTCACTGCCCTATTGCTTCAAGAGATACTGTGCAAGCTACCACAAAAACAACTGATCTCTTTAGAAGGGGTTTATGCAGTGTTTAACAAAACCTTCCAGAACACACAGTTAAGACATGTACCAGCTGTGTGTGTGTGAGACACACAGACACACACACACACACACACACTCACACACACACACACGACGAGGGGCTGGAAAGGCTGCAGCTTCTGAAAAACGGCTCTCTTCTTCCCTGAGCCTGAGAAGCACTGCAGCCCAGCACCATGAAAAATGGCCTCTGAAGAGTTGCTTTCATGAGCCTACCTGTCTTTGACTCTTTGACATGGTCAAGGTTCTGTCTGGTGTTCACACCAAGGTCATGAAAGTCTCGGCGACGCCCTCCTCTCTCTGCCAACGACAGCTCCTGAAAGCCAGCTGACATCTGCAGTTCTTGTGGAAAGAGGAAAGCAACTCATGCATGCCAGCAAGTGGGTCGAAATCCAGCAGCGTTCCCACAGTGGCTCGAGGCGAGGAAGGCAGCCCACTCTTTTTCGCCTGCCATCTTGTGATCTCATCCCTCACAGACCATCTCTATGCTGCCCCTGGCCACTCCTTATACTACCACTTAAATCGAAAAGGCCAGGCACCTGAGTTATGATGCCAAGACCTGAGGCATGGATTTGTTGATTGGGAAAAAGTTTTTTATATTGTAAATCTCCAGGGATCCAGGGATTAGAACAGTGGCTCTCAACCTTCCTAATGCTATGACCCTTTAATATAATTCCTCATGCTGTGGTGCCTCCCAACCATCAAATTAATTATGAATCATAATGTAAATATTTTTGGAGATAGAGGTTTGCCAATGGGGTTGTGACCCACAAGCTGTGAACTGCTGAGTTAGGGTGTTCACTCTGTAGACTGCGTGAGGATATGACATGAGTGTGACAGGTAGCCTTCTGACTGTATTCTACCCACAAGCAGAAGCAGGGGTATGTACACTCCCATACAGGGGCACAGTGGGCATGGAACAGTACCAACCCATCAATTTTCACTTTTTCTGAAAACAGTCCTAGGAGTTTGAGGTTACCAAGCCATTCCATGTGCAATGTGTGTTCAGCCAGGTGCCTGAGAGCAACAGCATACACGGGCCATGGGACAACCATGGCTTTGTGGTCAGCTGGTGGCATTCTAGCTGGACTCGTGGGTATGGCTCCTGTAGTAGTGCCTGCTAGTGGGCTTCTAAGAGATGTCTCCCCTCTTTCAGAGGAGCAAGAAGTATATGGGAGCGGTGTCCCTCAAAGACAAGACTTCCTACCCTCGCCACAGCCGAGCATGCTTTGGCAAAGTGCCTCTGAGCTGGCAGTGGCTGCGCTGATCCTCCGCCTGTGCCTAAATTACAGCCACAGTAGAATTGGTCTAGCTTCTGAAGAAATCACCACAGATGCCAGGACGACGTTCTAAAAGTGGCTTATCTGCACAGAGGGGGCAAACTGAGGTCACATGTAAAATCCGTGTATTGCTGAGATGGCCCTGGCAAACTGCAGCCTCTCATTCACAGCCTGCACAGGGCAGCACATGTCCCACTATTCTGCAGCGTGGCACTGGGCCCTCGTGGAAACACCAGCAACCCGCACGTGGCGGCCCTCCCCTCTCCTCCCATTTACCTTGTGACTTGGACGTGGCTCCGACTACCATTCCTCTCTGTCGTCCTCGGCCAACCAAGTCCCCCTCTGCAGGGGATGGCTGAGGTCTCGGTGGGATGTACCCAGGCTGCTGGCTCTAGTTATACATAAACACAACTGAATTCCCTTATGCCGCAGGGTGGGTACCAGAGATTAGTCCTAAACTAGCCCACAGCATTCAGGAACTTTGTCAGTAAGCATGCAATCATTAAAAAAGGGTGAAGGTCCTCACAGCATGCTCAACTCATCTCCCCCCCTCCCGCCCCGCACCCAGGTAACACCTGCTTGGCTGAGTATGATTTGCCTGAGGATGTAGAGCCTCCTACATCCTGGGCAAATGCTCTGCTACTCAGCCCTTTAATTCCCACAGGCCGATGTCAAGACACTGCTGAAATGGAAAAGGTGGGTACTCACCGCTGCAGCCCCAACATGCTGTACTGTCTCCTGCCCTCGGGCTCTGCCACGGGCCCGGGCTCGGGCTCGGCCCGTCATTTTCTGTAAGAAAAGAAATAACTGCGATAGCACTCAATGGACCCACATATATTCAACCATTCTGTCACCACTAAGGTGGTGTTAAAATGAGCCCCCAAATTATGTATGCTTGAACCTTTCCTACTGAGGAGTTGGCTCAAGCATGCTCGGCTAACACCCCCACACAGTTTTCTTAGGAAAACCTGGGGACTAGCCACTGTGCTAGATGGCAGAGATCAAGTGGAAATGTGAGAAAATAATTTGTTTTCAGAGTGGCTAGAGAGATGATTTAGCAGCTGAGAACCCTTTCTATGCCTGTAGTAGAAACGGGCTTGGTTACCAGCAGGCACGTGGTGGCTCACAACCACCGGTTCCGGGAAGCTGAAGGCCTCTTCTGGCTTTGACAGGCACCAGGCACACACAAACATGCCTGCAGGCATCCACCTCATGAACATTTATGTCACAGCAATACATAATATATACATAATAATCAAATCAATTAAAAAAAGATTTGGATTATTTATGATAAGACGACTTAGGGAGCCAGTGTATAGAGGATTACAGGGTTGAGATGGGTTCTTTCTTTCCTAGGTGGATCTATGAGTCACACACAGCAAGTATTATCCACAAAGAAGAGAGGCAGTTAGTTGTAGCTCATTTCCAGGTGGCTGCTCAAAGAGCCCTTCCTCAGACTCCCGGTGGCCTCCAAAGATGTCCTCAGTTCCAACTGCAGCTTGAAAGGAACACAGCCAAATCCCACCTCCTGGGCCTCCCACAGTCTTGTTTGCGTGCATGAATGCCAGCCTTGTGAGGAGAAACCACACTCCCTAAACTGCTGCTATGCCTGCACCAATAGCTCCCAGCTCTCCAGTAGCCTACTTCCAGCAGCAAGTTCATGGCCTATCACAGGAAAGAAAGTGAAGGTGGAGTCATCTGGGCTCCAGCACCTGAACCTTGAGCAAATCCCAGCTATTCTCAAAGCACATCACACATGGTTATCTGTCAGGCACAGCACACCATAGCTTGTGTCAAGTCTCTTGCTAAGCACAGGTAGATACAACGGGTCTGTGTCAAGTGCCAGGTCACACCCTTGCCTTAATGGAAGGAGGAAGACTCTAGAAAGCACAACTCTCTCTTCCTGCCAACCTCATGACTCAGGGATGTCACAGATGCCTTAGCTGACATACTTCCCTCTCTGTGAACCAAAAGAATTCTAGCTCACCTTTTAATGGTCAGCAACTTGCTATCCTCTCCCCTCTCCCCAAGCTGCTTCTGCACGGCACGAGCCCCCACCCCCCAGCCCCCCAGTCAGCTCAGATGTTCAGCTTGGACCCTTCCAATCTCACAGGTGTCCCAGTCTGGATGCTAGTGTGATCACCCCTGCAGGAAGAAGCCCTGTGGCTAGCCAGTGAGAACGGCTTAAAATATGGCTTCTATAAACCCAGGCAGTGCAGTCTGACAACAGATTGACAATTTGCTCCAGCTAGCAAAACAAAAAGCTATTGCATGGAGTACTCGAGAATGTCAAAGATGCTCCGGCCACATTACGGGGGACAGCTGACAGCAACAGAGAGCAGAGGGAGGCTGGATACTGCTCTCGCTGCATCAGACCACGCCACCAGAGGCCACACCTAGGAAGGCAATACTGCGAGATGCCAATCTTCTCCCATTGCAAAGACGGCCCCTTCCCCATCTTCCCCTCCAGCCCCCTATGTCTGGGGCCCTCTAGTTCCTGCCTAGGAGCCCATGTCCCCAAACTACAGGGCCAATCACTCACTTCAACATGCTAACTCTACCTGCTCACTATTTTTGTGCTTCCCTGGCTCCCATCCCCATAGAACCAACTCCAAGAGGCATCACCTTTCCTTTGAATTGTGAATTGATTTCTTTACCCCCAGGGGTCTGGACCTCACATGGAGTTTGAATATCTGGGTAAGAAAAGACCCCATAACTTGGCCTCAGAGGAACCTGCGGAAACTCAGAGCTCCCTCTGCATCTTGTAACAGCAGCTATGGTTAACTACCAGAGTTCAGAGGTGAAAGGACAGGTAGGCAGGTAGGGAAACCAGGTAGAGATACAGGTAAAAAGGGCTGGAGGCTGCAGCAGGTGGGGATACAGGTAGGAATGTGCTTGGGCATGGAGAGGTGGGGATGAGGCCTGGGAACAGGAAGAAGTGGGAAATAGTCCCAGAACAGTGAGAGGAGAAGACAAGGTCCAGGCCGAGAAGGAGGTACAGATGAAGCTCGGGCACGGAAACGAAGTAGGAACCAGGCACAGGAGAGATGGGGACAAGGACGTGCCTACGAACAAGTGGGGATCAGGCCTGGCCACAGGTCTGTCGAGGCTGAGGCTTGGTTCCAAGGTGGGCACAGCTTGGTTCCAGACCCTGTTAGTTGTAGTCCAGCAGCGTCGGTTCTATAGTGACTCCCGTGCTCGGCACGCTTAGGTCTGCAGCTCCTGAGCTCCTCACGCCGCCGCAGGCTTCTCGCGGGCACCGCCGGGCTGCCACCACCTCGCACTGTTGCTGCACCTGCTGCAGAACCTGCCAACAGCCCCAACTGTCAGATCCCTTTGCCTCTTCGCACGGGCCTGGGGAGCTACCTCCGTGGACTTCTGGGTTAACGGCGAGGCAGACACACGCTGCGCCCTGATTGGCTGCCACACAGGTGGCCGTTTTGCGTGGGGCGGGGCCTCGCGACCCCTGCTCTAAGGCCCACCCTCTGATCCTTGTTCCAGGTGAGATTTCTACCTCAATGCTGGCCTTTGAGCGTCCTTGCAGAGAAGAAGTTGGGACTCCAGCTTTGGCTGGGCCGTAAAAACCACAAGCCATTCCACTCTTTAAGAAACGCAAAGTGAATAAAGTGTAATTAGTTAAGAATTTAAAAAATAAAATAAAAAGTACAAAAAGAGAGAAACGCGAGATTTGAAGTAAATACAAAAGGATAAGTCAACAGGTTAGTTTTCAGAATTCTCGGAGTAGGGGAGTGGGTGGCTGGTCAGTGCCAGCCAAGACCAGGCAGGTTTGCCACTTGGCTGCAGCATCACCACAAGACAGGTTAAGAGTCTTCCTGGAGCCAGGCTCAGTGGTGCACGCCTTTAATCCCAGCGCTTGGGGAGGCAGAGGCAGGAGGATCTCTGTGAGTTTGGGACTAGTCTGCTCTACAAAGCGAGCCCAGAAACAGCCAAGGCTTCACCCTGTGCCTTGTGCCCCACCCACCACAGGTATAACTGAGTTGGCGAGATTAGGGAGGACACTTGTGTTCTAAGCACTTGCAACGATCCGTAAGCAGCTGTTCCGGATCCACCCTGAGCTAGTTGCTCCGTTAGCAGCCTTTCCCCGTATGGAATCAATGCCCACTCCAGTAAAATCAATAAAAACATTGTAAGATAGAGCAGGGCCGCTCACATCGTTCGAGCAATTTGGGATATGTGATAAAGACTGCCCTTCCCATAGATGGTAAGCTAGCTATTGCAGCCAACACAAGAATCAAGACGAGTTGTGTTGAGTTAGTTAAATAAAGAAGGGGCATGGACATTTCTTCCTTGTGCGCTTGGCATTTGTTTGGGATTTTTGGATAATGTTTGCTGTAAAAATATTTACATATACGAAATGAGGTTGTCTTGGAGTTGCTAATGAAGTCAAGCCATGAAATTCACTCATGTTTCAAGCTCACTTTAGACACAACCTAAAAGTGATATCATGTCAGGTGTTTACACTCTGGGCCATCTTGTGAGGTCAACTCTGGGATTTCCACCTGTGGCGTCACATCATTTGACATGAGTTTTTGATTTTTGGAGCACTTCAGACTTGGGGTTTTCAGAATAGGAATATTCAACCTATAGATACATGAGGTTTTCTCCGGTTTGCTTATTAAGTTCCGTTTACAAAACAGATGTGGCATTTTACATTTATGATTGAAAGTGTATACTTGCCAGGACCTGGGAGGGGGGTGGGGTGATAGTTTCCTAGCCCTATAAGTCCCTGATTGAGTGAAGGTGAAGGGCTAGATTCCCAGAGTTTCCTGTGCTAGCCTCAGTGTAAAGAGCCTTGGAGGGACTTCTAAAAACCAGACACATCCATGATTCAGTAAAGTTGGGAAGGGAGAAATGAATATTTGTCAAAAGTGTCGGTATGCTTTGGGAGTAGGTGAGGGGGGATAGAGAAACAGGGTGGGACAGGGGGAGAAGAGGGAAGGGGCTACAACCGGGAAGTAAAATGAATAAATTAAAATTAAAATTAAAAAATTAAATTTGTCGGGAGCCATACAGGAACAAGAGCAAAACAGCTCTAGAACTCACGGAATGACGCTCACTGGTTAGCACAATCATGATGAGTTGTATGAAAACTCACTGGGCAGTGTCACTGGCACCTACAAATAACAATAGTTGATCTCATTCAGGCATTGCTGCTGGAGCTGATTAATGATTCAACCACCACCCTTGAAAGGAACCTGCAGATGTAGACTGTTAACAAGGACCTTTGCCCTTAGAAAGAATTTGGAAAAATAGTTTAGCAAGGTTAAGTAAAGATGTCTATGCTAGTGGCTCTGACGCAGAAAATCTTAGAGAACAATTTGAAGTTCAGAAAGGTACACTCTTAATAGGAAAGTCGGGGACTTTTTAAGGTTGGTGAACAGAAACAATAGCCCAAAGTAGCACTGGCTGACATGACACTCTCAAGCTGGGCTGGTGATGGAGACAATTGATTTCCTTATACTTGTTTTTGTCCTCAGCTTCTTGATATGATTTAATAAAAATCATTAATGAGTAAATGCACACCTTAAAGATTTCAAGTAGTAGATGTGGCTGATTGTTTTTTATATAAGAATTTACATTTGTGATCCCTTTAAGACTTCTATAAGATTACTTTTTAAGATAACTGACTCTCTCTTTGTAACCGCAGACTGCAGCCCTCCAGTAAAAGCTGGCTGAGAGATTACCTCGCTTGCTCGCCTTGTTAATTTATACAGCAAGCTGTTTAGTTACAAGTGTATATGCGTTCTTGGGAATAACTCATTTTTCATGTCTGTTTTTCACCCGTAACATGTAAAATATTTGATCGTGTGGTGGTATTGGGGAACATGTTTTTCTTACGTATACTCATTGTAATAATTTGCCGAGAGAAAAACGGAATGTAACCATTTTGTGATTTCTGTGCGTCTTGAAAGATTTTCCCGAGATATATAAGCCGTGGGGAAAAGAATAAAAACATGGTCTTGAGCTCACTCTTTGGGGTTTGTTCCATTCATCAACTGTATAATGTATATGTGTGTATATGTGTAATAGCTGGTGAGGTTGGACTTCATTTCCATCCACCCAAGATGTGAATGTGTGTGAATGTGGGTGGATGCATGTATCCATGCACGGAAATATATACGTGTAAAGTAAGAGAAGCTTGAAAGAAGAAGCTTTTTGGAACCTA
Organism: Psammomys obesus; assembly: GCF_907164565.1. NCBI lineage: Eukaryota > Metazoa > Chordata > Mammalia > Rodentia > Muridae > Psammomys > Psammomys obesus. The sequence continues at coordinate 16,819,367 of NW_026590062.1, read as the reverse complement.
CCTGCTGGAGTCTGCCTTACTTCATCAAGTGTGTGTGTGTGTTTGTGTATGTGGTGTTTTTCTCTCCTCCCTTTTCTTCCTTTTTTAGACACTTTGCCACTACCAGTGGAAAGCCAACACAAGGAGACAACAGCCCTAGCCAAAGCTTATCATAACAGGTGTAAGCATGTGCCAGAAAGCTACCAGCACTGGCTGACCGACTGACATCAGCAATTTCATTCTGGCCCTTCAGTTTGCCACTATCAGTGGAAGCCACGCTCCTGACCATCGGTTCCAGCCCTGCAAAATTACCCTCAGAAAAGGTCTGTTGGGCCACCAGCCACCAGCCACCAGCCACGGATCTATGCCCTGACTCAGTTTGCCCTCAGTTAAATGTTGAAGCTGGACATCGACAAAAATTAAAACAAATTGTTACACAAACATTAAAAAAAAAAAAAAAAAAAAAAAGGAAAAAAGCTCAAACAACTTTTCCACAGGTGACAAACAAGTAAGCTATTCCACAGGGGACCAGTAGATGGTGCAATAAAGCAAGAAACTGATAATTACAACTCATCTGGAAACCATCTGGTTCTGAACGGACAGCACTGGACAGAAGTAATGACAGCAACCATGTGCGGTTGTGGAACAGCTTGGCACATGAAGTACCAAATGCACGTTCTAAATCCGTGGGAAGTGTTACCATAAGCTGCAGGCAATGCCCTAGTTCTCCCAACGACACGTATCTGATGTCACAGAGCTCACCTCAAGTTTTAAAAATACCCAGAGAGAAGCTTAGGAAAGCATTGTAATGTAAACTTTTCTCCTATATTTGCAGCTGGCCAGAACCCTAAAAGTATCAGTTACCGAGCATAGCTAGACCTTCACAGGTTTAGTAGCACAAACCCTTAATGGACACTAGGGAAGCTAAAGCAGCAGGGCTGGCAGTTCCAGGAAAGCCTGGGGCTACATCGCAAGAGCTCAAAACAAAACAACAACAACCGAAACAACACAACAAACAACATCAACAAAAAAACAACCAACCAACAAACAAAAATCAGGAAACAAGCCTGATGTGATGGTACACGCCTTTAATCCCAGTACTTGGGAAGCAGGGGCTAGCAGATCTCTTGGAGTTCTAGGCCAGCCTGGTCTACATAGTAAGTTCCAGGGCCAAACCAATAATGACAACAATATGAATTATTGTTCTGGGAGCTGACAAGCAGAAGGCTGCCACACAACCTGTGAGCACAAAAACTGGGTGGGCTGGCTGGTGTGTGTGTGTGTGTGTGTATGTTGTGTATGCACTCGAGTGTGTGGTGATGATGCTACAACGTCAAAGTCCCAAGGGATTCTGGGATTCTGCAAGCCACTTGCAGGTATCCTACATAGACCAAGCTCCAAGGTTGGAGTAGGTATGTATATCATGTTTCAGGGTCTATCCATGATTGGCACAGCAGGAACGACCCACACAGGTAGATCATGACAAATGACCTGGAGAGCCCTAGAAGGTACTGAAAAGTGGCCAAGAATCAGGAGTGGGCATCCAGATTGCTGACCACAGCGATACACTCTCATCCAGCTAGCCCTCCTGCGATGGTTTGAATAAGAAATGTCCCCCCACAGGCTCAGGTTGTTTGAACACTTGGTCCCCAGTAGACGGCACTACTTGAGGAGGTTGTGGGACCTCTAGAGGGTAGAGATTCACTGGAGGAAGTAGGAAGTATATCACTGGGAGCAAGTTTTGAGAACTTGTAGCCTCAACCCACTTTCTGTTCCCTCTCCCTCACCTCTTCCCCTCCCTTCTCCCCTCTCTTTCCTATGGGTGGATATAATGTGATCTCTCCACTCCTGCTCCTGCTGTCATGACATCCTGTCATGATGATGCCTCCCCCATCACTCTGGAACTGTAGGCCAAGGTAAACAATTTCTTCTCTGAGTTGCTTTTGACTATGGTAATTTATCAGAGCAAAAGAAAACTGATATACCTAGTCACCTGTGGGCTCTCTGTCTATGAATGCAACCAAACATATTTTCAGATAGAACGTATTTGAGAACCTCTGTCTTTTTCTTTGTTGTTACTCCATGATCGTACGGTGCAACTAATCACATAGAATTACACAGTATTGGATCTATCCTAAGTGATCAATAGGTAAACCCTAGTCCCATAAGGCATGTAGGATACCATTTCTACCAGGGCATGCCTGGGCATTTGAGGATTTTAGTATTCACAAAGAGTTTCAGAACCAAACTGCTTTGGATAGCAAGAAATCATTGTATTGTTAAATATAATTAAGACAACTTCAATGGTAGAGTGCTTGCTTAGCATGTAGAAGTCTGAGTTCCATCTCTAACATCACACGCACACTGGCATGTCTGCATATACACGGTATGGGCGTGCTCAGTTTGTTCTCTTTGTTCAGAAAAAAAAATCATTTTAGCTGTACATCCTATCTATACCTACTTATGCTTTGTATATCCCCAACTGGGCATTTCTGCCCAAAACCAAAAGGGGACAGGCATTGGCCAGGTAGAGTGACTGCTGAGGAATGCACACATATGGAGCTTAAGCTAGGTACATTTCTTCAGGACAACTCTGCTGTGGCTGTGGGAGATCATGGTATAAGTGAGTCATCCTGGGAATGAGGTTGAAAGTCAGCTGAACCTCTAAGTTCAGCAACTTTCCCAGCAGAAAAGGATCTGAGCAAATGCGGCTGGCTGTGTGCTGCCCCATAGACTGAGCTCAGCATGTCAAGGAGGGACCACAGTCTGTATTTTCAGCAGTTTTTAGCTGGTGCTAAAGGTGCAGGGACCATACTATGAGAAACCCTGGCTTCATATAACAGGAGTTCAAGACAGGCAAAGGGCTGGGGTGGGGTTTGGGGTGGCTGTGGGCACCCCCAGAATGAACAAGCAGAGATGGAGATAGACCTTAGTCACCAGAGGTATAGGGGCATGACTAGAATAGAGAATAAATTGCCCATCAAAAGATATCCATGGAATTAAAACAGTGACTTTTCCACAGATATATTTGAATTTTATCACACTTATGGCTATGAATGCTATGAGGCTTTAAAAATGTTTCCTTAAATGTGGCCTCATTTTCATTAGTCCTCTTCCTCCTTCCCTCCCTCTCTCTCTCCCTCTCTCTCTCTTTCAACATAAGGTTTCTCTGTGTAGCCCTGGCTGTCCCGGACTCGCTTTGTAGACCAGGCTGGCCTCTAACTCACAGAGATCCGCCTGCCCCTTCCTCCCCAAGTGCTGGGATTACAGGTGTGCATCATTATGCTCAGTTTAGCATTAGATATCTATTTGGTTACTTTTCCATTCCTGTGATATGACACCATAACCAAAAGCAACTTACAGAATGGGTTTATTATGGTTTTTGGTTTCAGTGAGTGAGAGAGAGAGAGAAAGAGAGAGAGAGAGAGAGAGAGAGAGAGAGAGAGAGAGAGAGAGAAAACGTCTTCTCATAGAAGAGAAGAAATGGCAACGGGCAGAAGCAGGAAACTGGCTGATCATTTATCTGCATATAGGAAACAGAGAGAGAGAGAACAGAAAGCACAACACTGCTGTATACCATGACCCCCAAAGCCCACCCCAGTGACATACTTCCTCCAGCAAGGCTCCACCTCCTAAAGGTTACACACACCTCTCTAACAGTGCCATCTGCTGGTGATCATGTGTCTCAGCACATGAGCCTATGGAGGACATTTCTTATTCAATTCATAGTACCTATGAGTGCAGTTCTAATTTGGCTTTCACTAATCCACTTTAAGGGTGACTGTGTCCATCAGCCCCTAAGGGAAAAGAGTTAATTATAAAAAGCAAATGTCAGGAGAACAGGCTGTGTGGCAACCGCAGAAATACCCAGTTGTGTGGGTATTATGCAAGTTAGCATAAGTTATGGTACACACCATAGCAATTTTCAGTCATTAAAAAGCTACATGCAGGTGTGTGCTTATTATCATAAAATAGTACACAGTTAAGCAATTGCAAATTGCTTTGTGTTAAATGACCTCTTTGGGAAACCTCTCCATCCTTTCCTCACCTCCTCCCAGGGGACTTCTCCATTCTTCTCTCTCTTGCCTTCCTTTTGGACCATATTTTTTTCTCTCTCTCTGTCTCTCTCTCTCTTGCACCTCTGTTAGTATAATGTTCTTTTAAAATGTGTACACCTTACCCTTGTTCATTCAAATGCTGATTTCTCCCCCCACCCTCTCTGGTTTCAATCCAGATATTGCATTATGATACTCATTCTAAGCATCCTGTCTCAACTCTTGTGTAAACAGGCCAAAATAAAGCAACTAGACACAATGTTAAGCGATGGGAGGAGCCAGAGGACAGGAAAGAGGGGAGGAGCTAGAGGGCAAGAAATGAGTGGGAGGAGAGTGAGAGGGCGAGAGAGCAGAGCTTGGGAGAGATCTAGGAGAGGGAGCTGGAGGACAGATCTTGGGGATGTGGAGATGGACTGGACATAATATTTCACAAAAAGAAAGTATAATGTGGGAAATCTAAATGTTAGGAAACTATGAGGGCTTGGAGGTTTAGGATGAAGTAAATATTGCCCAGCATTGTGTTCTAGGTTAACTAAATAAACCCAGTCTCTGGGTGGTGATTTGGTTATGCAGCTGCTTAGGATTAACAGCAAGCATTACTAAAAGATAATTATTAGGAAATATTAATCTTATTTACAACACACCTCTCTTTAACCATGAACTTAGAGACATACTGCATGTACGTGTGCACAATGCATGTGACTCTGTAGCTCTAGAATGACAGGTAACCCAGACTAAGGCAATAGCAGTAATTTTTGTCACTCACACTATGCATTTTTATGCCATTTGAGTTTTGAGATAGGAGTCAAAACTTGGAGCTTACTTCCATTTTAGAGCCAGCAGTACAGAACACAGACATAAGCTATGATGTATCTGAGGTGTGAGGAGTATCATGTGCACATCGGTTTCATGGTAAAAGTTATGAACGTGTCTCACTAAGTCAAGCTCCTCGTGAACCTAGGAAGTGAGACATTCAGCCCCCTGAGGCTAAGCTTTGAAAGAGGCTCTGGAACTAGTCTTCCCCGGGTCTCTTGTATCTGTCTGCATAGATGAAAACTTTGTAAGTTCAGGCACAGCTTCCTGAGGCAGGCTGTGCTGGCCCTAGGCTATTTCCCTATTGGGGGGGGTCATTTGTTAAGCAGGAACCTGCTGGGTTCTCTGGTGGGTCATGGGGTTAAAGCTACATAAATACAACGTGAGAGTTGTCTGTGCTCAGCTTCTTTGGGAAGATAAACAGGGAGGACCATCAAAGCCTTTGAATGATGTCATGTACATGTCCCATGATGGGGTGGGGTGACAGGAGAAGGGGAGGTCAGAAGCAAGCCCTGGAAGCAGAGTGGGACAGCCTTGGAAAACCAGGTTGGAGTGTTCGCCTGCTCCCCAAAGCCGCAGCTAAAGTATGAGTTATCTCTGGTTGAGATGGTTCAGGGCTGCCTTTTCCCAGCCTTCTCTACTCTCCTCTACACAGAAAGGGTAGGAGGCATGTCTGGGGGTACAGGCAGAGGGAGTGGGGGGAGCTGCTTTCAGGTACAGCATTTGCCACAGAGCTGGTATAACCAACAGGGCCCTATCACTCTGAGGACTGGGGACCACGTGACTGTTTTCACACTTATGGTGGCTCTGCTGAGCATATGGCAAAAACATATCTATTCTCCTGTGTGTCCTCCTTAAGTCTATACTACCATCAACAGCTTGGCATTGGGGGACACCTGGTGAAGTTCCAAGAAAGCTTGCAGCCTGCTGTTTTATATAAGAGTTCCTCCCTGACCCCTGCCCTGGGGAGGGGTCTGGAAAGATGGCATGTGGATCCCTGGAATTTGGTACCCCAAGCGCACACACAGGCAAGTGAACAGGCACGAACACATGAAATATAGCAATTTTCTCCACAGAGCTCATGTTTTTACCAGTCAGGTTCTATGTTGGAGTCACAGCCAGAGGGGACTTGGGAACATCTGGCTTTCTGATTTGCTTTCCAGAGCCAGCGGTTTTCCGGTTTGACTATGACTACCTCTCTCCCCAACCCCAGTTCTCTTTCTAATAATAATAGCTTGTAATGACAATAAACCCTCTCCTGCTATTCTGAGCCCTCTTTGTACCAGCAGAATGGGTCAGATGTCTGGAGAACTCAATGTCACTTCCAGTAGCTGCTTTTGACTCACTGTCATGGACAAGCCAAGGGCTGACAGTACATCTTAGCTGCTTTTCTGGGTGGGAAAGCTTAGACTGGACCATCACTACAGGTACAGAGGCAATGACATCCCCAGGTGCATAGGGTGGGGTGAACTATGATCTGGGGCTTTCAGGGTCTTTTCACAGTGTAGCATCTAGACAGAGGTGGGGGGTTGGACTTTGGACCTGGTGGTTTCTCAAATACAGAAGGGTGGCTTGCACCTTCCAGGAAGGTTTAGAAAGGCCGGTTCTAAAGACCAGTTTGTTCTGGCCATCAGGATACTGGTGCTTTGGTGACAAACCATTGTAACACTTTGATGCTTGACCCTTCCCTCCCTTCCCCCACCCCTTAGAATTGGACTTGAACCCAGGATCTCACACATGATCACTAGCACTGATCTACATCCCCAATACCTTTTCACTTTTTATTTTGAAACAGAGTTTCACTATGTACTCTGGGATAGCTTTGAATTTATTCTGTCATCCAGGAAGATCCTGAACTTATCATCCTCCTGCCTCAGCCTCCTGAGTAGCTGAGATGACATGTCTGTGCTATAGACCCAGATCCAGGTACTTTTTCTTGGGAGTGGTGGTGGAAGAGGGAGGAAGAGGGAGGAAGAGGAGAGAAAGAGAGGGAGGGAGGGAAGAAGGGAAGGAGGGAAAAGAGAAGAAGGAAACAAAGGGAAAGGAAGGCTCCCAGGGAGCTTATGATGCTTAGGACACTTATCTGTCTATCTGCTGGGTGAAATCGGGCAAGGGACAGGAGTGCCACCTCTGTGCAGAAGGAGGCATGAAACTGTAGCGAGAGGCCAAAGTTGTGTTTATCTGCCAAAGCCGAGGGCAACATGGCCTTTAAGGGAAAAGAGAGAGCTCCTCCCAAGCTGAAGCAGCAGGAGTGTGCCTCAGGAGAGGAGGCCTTGGGGGATCTCCTTCTTCTGGCTTCTGCCCATGCACTGACATAGGCACTTACACATAAACACGCACATACACGAATACATCTTTCTTAAGATGACGAAGGGTGATTCATTGAAGAGTAGTGAGGAAAAGCCCGATGAGCATGGCTGCACACCCACTTTTAAACGCTCCATCTCCCGATGCGTTTCAAAAGCAAACTTAAAGCATACACGACAAACTAGGAACACTGCTTCTGACAAAGGTTAATTTCAAAATAGAAAGACTTCCTACAACTCTAGCCAGTACCCCTAAAATACCCAGTGAATAAATGGATGGGGACGATAGTCATATGTATTACTGGAAAAAAAAATATATGTGTATATGTGTGTGATACCACTCAGCAGGAGACAAAGGAGGATGATGTCATCAGACCTTCGTATTTCATCACAAAGCCTAAGAGACAGTAGCGTCCAACAAGAAGGCTCAGCAGGTAAAGGTGCCTGGTGTGCAAGTCCAATGACCTGAGTTCAATTCTTGGAACATATGTAAAAGGTGGGAGGTAGAAATAAATTTTTGAAATTAGTCATCAGACTTCTGCATGTGCATATACACATACACACACACACACACGATAATAAATAAACATTTAAAATAAGAGGGCAGCAGCATGATGGCGGGACACAGACAAATACATCCCATCTGTCTGTGGGATCAGTTCTTCAAGATGTGGGGACCTTTGACATCTGAATTCTCTTTCGAAGAACTAGGCGCAAGGAGGTGGTCAGAAAGAGGTGCTGAGATCAGAAACAAGGATGCTCATAGCGATGTCGGGATGACACTAAAAGATCTGGAGCAAACCTGATGCCAAATACATATGACTGGCTAAAGCAGCCATTAATAGCCCTAGAGTGTGAATCTAGGCATCAATTATTGGCAGTCACACAAGAACCCTTGGCAGCATTTGAAAACGCTCATGTTATATTTTAATGGAAACAAAGCTAAGTTCCTCTTATGAACACAAATCACACACCTTTACAAGGTACAGGCTCCCACTTTTTTAAGTGACCTGGGTCCAACAGTCAATGTAGACGGAGCAGGGAGAGCGTCTAAGTCTATGGTTTGGGGCTTGTCTCTAAAATGGCGTTCCTGGGGAGATGACGTCATCATCTGTCAGCACAACAGAGGTTACCCTTTTGCACATAGGGGCACAAACGTGAGTCTCTCTTTCTTCAGAAAAGACAGCGTCCCCCCCGCCCCCACCCCCAGAATGGGCACGCTCCTATCTCTGGCAGCCAGACCTCGCAGCCAGGATCACAGGGTGCCTGTCTTTCCAGGCCTCAATGAGCGTGGCGGGACGCAACAGCGCATGCGAGGGTTTGCGGATTGGTCCCTCAGAGGAATATTATCAAACGGGACACCAGCCGTGCTTGGTAATCAAACCACCAGGCACGGTAGGGAGATAGCGGCCTGGGCGGGAGAGACCCTGGAGAATATAGGCACCGCGGGAAGCAAGCACGTCAGGCTGGCTGACTTAGCCCGGATAGCTATCCTTCAGCACTCCTGGTTTTAAAGGGAATTTTAATTTAGCAGTGTTACTAGAGTGTGCAGCACAGCCCCACAGATCCCCTTTTTGCTGGTGTGCAGATAAAATGCGAAAGCCACTCACCCCAGCCAAGATCACCTTTATCCCTTGTACAGAGCAAAGCAGCTGCAATCGCTGACTCTATCAGAGGCCCTGTGGGAGAACAGATTCCCTTCAGGTGGCCGGGTGGTTGTCTTTTAATAAGGGTTTTCCCCACAGAGGTCAGAGAGACAGCAAGGAGGGAGCTGAGCATCCAGGGACAAAATAACAATGGGTTTGTCACTGTCCCCAGGTCTGGGGAAGAGGAGGAGGGCATGGAGCTGACAGCGGGTCAGTCAGGCCTTGCGGATACCACAGCTGAAAGGGAGTGGGAAGAAATGCCACCCCCCACCACGGGCGATTTCCCCTGATCCCAGCTGCTTCCTGAAATGGATGGCCACAGCTGGAATCCATTCTGCAAAGGAGCCTGGCTAGGGCCTGATTGTGAGACTCCTTCCCGATCCGTTCATGTCTACCCACAATCTCAGGGTAGCCTTACTCAGAAATCACCTTCATCAGTATAATTAATGACAACTGCCCTCAGACAGGGATGGCCAGCATCTTCAAAGGAGAAATCACAGAGAGACACACCAGGGAAAAGGTCACATGCAGATGGAGATGAAGATTGGACCATGGAAACGTATGGCAGAGGGGCACCTTGAACTTCCATGACATCCCCTCACTAACACCCTGCAAAAAGCAAGACAAACATAAAAGTTTTCCAAAGAGCCTTTGCTGATATCAGCATCTCGGACCCCCTCCTCCACTTCCACCAAGTTGTAAAAGGGTAGAAGGGTGAATTTCTGCTAGTAAAAGCAGAAAAATGACCCTGGTTTGGGGTCATTGTCACATCAGCTTTAGGATGGATACAACCACTCCATCAGCTTTCCAGAAAGGGGGGGGGGGTTGGAGAGCAGGCAGGAAGGGAGCTAAGAGTTCACAGACAATAGCACGAACAGCTTCCTACATCAGGCTCTCTCCAACCAGTTACAGGGAAAGAAGCTTATGGATGAGGACTCTTGAGGGTGAAGCCCGAAAGAAACTTGCCTTGTTACACTCAGGAGGGCCACGATAGTTCGGGGACTGATCTTTTCAATAAATACTGAGCAGTCAGGGGCAGGCGGATCTCTGTGAGTTCCAGGCCAGCCTGGTCTACAAATTGAGTCCAGGACAGTCGAGGCTATACTTGTCTTGAAAAACAAACTAGATAGATAGATAGATAGATAGATAGATAGATAGATAGATAGATAGATA